>NC_091170.1:25767760-25797760 GCF_040958095.1 Procambarus clarkii
GTCCATTACATCCCAGCCCGTCCTCCAAACAAAGATCCAAAAGTGATTCCATGCACCCGCCAAACCCCCTGTTTATGAATGAAAAGCGGTTTACACACGACTCACAACTGCTGACGTTCGAACATATCCGGAACAAGTGTTTCACTGACGAATTTTGTTCGAATCACAACGCTATAAATGCTTCACCCACGTACTACAAATACAAATAATCGCCAACAGAACCTAAACACCTAACCTAACCTAACCTATGCCTATATATGCACAATATGCTAATATATTATAATATTAATTTATACTTGAGAAAATTCCCGTTTTGAATGAACAGCATGTTAAAATTTATGAATGCGTCTGTGGGGTCGACCGCTGGATGTTATGGACTAGAGTCGAGGACGGGTTGTACATCCAGCGGTCGACCCCACAGACGCATTCATAAATTTTAATATGCTGTTCATTCAAAACGGGAATTTTCTCAAGTATAAATTAATATTATAATATATTAGCATATTGTGCATATATAGGCATAGGTTAGGTTAGGTTAGGTGTTTAGGTTCTGTTGGCGATTATTTGTATTTGTAGTACGTGGGTGAAGCATTTATAGCGTTGTGATTCGAACAAAATTCGTCAGTGAAACACTTGTTCCGGATATGTTCGAACGTCAGCAGTTGTGAGTCGTGTGTAAACCGCTTTTCATTCATAAACAGGGGGTTTGGCGGGTGCATGGAATCACTTTTGGATCTTTGTTTGGAGGACGGGCTGGAGCTGCAACCCATCCTCGACTCAAGTCCATTACATCCAGCGGTTGACCCCACAGACACATTCATAAATTTTTACATGCTGTTCGTTCATATGGGAATGTTCTCAAATATAAATTAATATTATAATACATAAGCATATTGTGCATATATAGGCATAGGATAGGTTAGGACAGGTTAGGTTGGGTGTTTAGGTTCTGTTGGCGATTATTTGTATTTGTAGTACGTGGGTGAAGCATTTACAGCCTTGTGGTTCGAACAAAATTCGTCAGTGAAGCACTTGTTCCGAAAGTGTTCGAACGAAATCAGTTGTGAGTCGTGTGTAAACGGTTTTTCATTCATGAGCAGTGGGTTTGGCGGGTGCATGGAATCACTTTTGGGTCTTTGTTTGGAGGACGTGCTGGTAAACTGTTATAGTTCTGTCTTGTTCGGGTAGATGGAAGGATGTTCATAAACTACCTGTTCATAAGTGGATGAGAGTAATATGCAATGCTTTGGTAATATCTTACCTCCAGTTGTCGTTGTATTTGCCGATTATTTCAGGGATGCTGGTCAGGATATCTCCGGTGATGATCTGGTTGACTGTAGAAATTATGTGATCGGTGACAGTCTTGTCGTTTGTTGAAAGATGAGTCTCCATAACGTGGCTGAAGATACGATGACCAAACCACACATCAGAAGAGGGAGAAACGACGACGTTTCGATCCGTCCTGGACCATTATCAAGTCGAAACATCGTCGTTTCTCTATCTTCTGATGTGTGGTTTGGTCATCATTGTAGTTTGTGCAATGGCAGGTGCCTACAGAGAGATGTTGTCGTTCTGAATGACATCGTTGAGGCTTACATTCCCTAAGTGGGGACGTAAAGGTACGACACTCGTCTCTTTCAAGGCAAAAATAATTGGTTTGATAACAAGTGATAGTTAACTTTTTCTGGTCAATTGCATATATCAAACTGCTTGAGATTTGCGAATGAAGACAAAATTTTATTCAAAGCAATTGATTTACTGAACGCTTTAATATTTAACAGAGAGAGAGAGAGAGAGAGAGAAGACTCGCAAATATTATATAAGCAATCTACGACTGCCTGAGAATATTTTTGAAAAGAACAGAGGCTGGCGACAAGATGGCCAACGCACCACGAGCGAGGCTTCTCGGGAAGAACTCTGCCTTTCTTGGAATATCCCATGTTTTTCCTTCCTCACATTCCGTCATCTTCTCCTCACGTTCTGTTCTCCCTGGAGCATATTCTGGCCCCTTGAGGTCTCGTGGGATGTCCTCCATGGCCGGAGTGGCGCCCTCGCTGGCCACGACTGACTCCCACTCCCTCCCTCGACCACACTCTGAGATCCCAGGCCCTAGGTCATGGCCGCTGCTGGGGACCTTACCTGCTTCATACTCCGACTCAGGTGAGAATTCGAGTGACACTGTACTTTTCCACCTATAATTACAGCACATAATGGCCATAATGAAAACCCTATGTATTTTTTTTTACTTAGTTATATACCGTACAGTATGTTATTAATTTTAAATTTTATTGACTAGATTATGATGTTTCACGGATCCCGCGTCTCTGGAGATCCTATTTCAAGAAATACGGACCAATTTTCAAGCTGAATCTTCTTGGGCAGGGAGACGTTGTTTACATCTCTGATCCCACAGACATTCAACATCTCTACAGAGAGATGGCTGACAATCCTACTAGGCCAATTTTAGATTCTCTTAGAAAAATTCGTGTTAAGAACAAGGCTAAATTTTTTAAAACCTCTGGAACAGGCATCATTACCGAGTAAGTATTTTTTTAACTTAATTCTGATTCATAAAAAATTTAGCTCTGGAAAACACAGACTGAGGGAAGCAGGCCATTTATTGAGTGTATTATCAGGGCTCAGCTTCAAAACCCCAATGCATGCACACTCTCCATCATCTATCTTGCTGATTTTAATTTTGCCTTGAAGGGGAAGTGACTGAACAACTTGGCCTGGTCGGTAGAGCGACGGCCTCGTTTCTTGCAGGTCAGCGTTCTATCCCCGACAGTCAAAGTGATTGGGCGCCCTTCCTTCCCTCTATCCTATCAGAAATCCTTCTCCTCACATCACTTCCAAGTGTTTCTTACTTGTTCTAGGTTACCTCAAAGAAGAAATTTATCGGGGATCGATACTCGTCATGCGAATGAGCACAGCGCCATCATATGGCATATTAGTACACTTAGCCCTCACTAGCGATTTTGACAGCTTACCTATGGGTATTTATTCCCTTTAAGCATTTTATTTCCGCTTTAAGATGGCGCGTTTCAGCTTCTTAAAAAAGCTATGCGTCTTAAAAATCTAGAGACGTGATGGATAGTTGGATCAGAGTTTACTAATTCATGAATCTGTTATCAGCATTATTTGTCATTGCATTACACCAACAATGACTGCAATTCACATGAAAAGTCTTACTACTGGGAGGGAAAATATGTCAAAGCTTAGTGGATTTTCGCATGAATTATTTGATATATAAATATTAGAACAATATACGTATTTCTACACACATTCTCTCTCTTGGTACTCATGAGACCAATTCAATTTCTTTCTTTTTTATGCACCCCATACCCAGCCCGTGGGCGGTGGTGGAAAGGATTACAGAGGCACATAATCGGTTCAGGAACTGAACCCTCTAGTTCGTTTAGCTAAGCAAATAGCAATCTTTTGACGCTAGTTACACAGTTATTAATGTTATATATACATGTTCACATACTCATACATACATGTACATATACATACATATACGTATATACATACACATACATATTTAATCACCCACACAAATACACACATCAATAATCTTTTGTATCACAAGTGATTCAGCAAGTGGCTCACAACATTCACTATACATCTATGGTGAGTCACACAGTCTTGCTGCACACCCACCCAACTGGGCGGCAGCTTTACAGTCATGTGCATGCATTACCTACAGTAAGCAAATTTTGGATACTTCGCTAAGATTTTGAGCAACACATCATTATGAATGAAGTACTTACACATTTCTTGGATACTATTGATGGTGTTATCTCTAAATTCCGCACCCCCTGTGAATTATCATGTTTTTAGTATCAGTATGTATTGATATATGTTTTTGAACTGTCTCCCTCTTTAATTTTTAGATTTAAATTGACATATGCCTTCTCTTTAAAAATATATTATCCCTCCTATTTGTCCTTTTTTATAGATTTGGGTAATGTGAATTATTAACATATGTATATATAAGTTAATGACAACCATGTACGCCAGGCAGGGTGAGGACTGGTGGCGGGTGAGGAGGCTAGTGCAGGTGCACTCCATGAGGCCCAAGAACGTGGCTTACTACCTGCCACAGGTCGACCACGTGGCCCAGGAGTTCGTCGCCAGGTACGTGATGACGTAGATAGTCTACCTCATGGTGGCGGGAGAGGAGCCAGGTACGTGATGACGTAGATAGTCTACCTCATGGTGGCGGGAGAGGAGCCAGGTACGTGATGACGTAGATAGTCTACCTCATGGTGGCAGGTGAGGAGCCAGGTACGTGATGACGTAGATAGTCTACACCCTGGTGGCGGGAGAGGAGCCAGGTACGCGATGATGTAGATAGTCTACCTCATGGTGGCGGGAGAGGAGCCAGGTACGTGATGACGTAGATAGTCTACCCTCATGGTGGCGGGTGAGGAGCCAGGTACGTGATGACGTAGATAGTCTACCTCATGGTGGCGGGAGAGGAGCCAGGTACGTGATGACGTAGATAGTCTACCTCATGGTGGCGGGAGAGGAGCCAGGTACGTGATGACGTAGATAGTCTACCTCATGGTGGCGGGTGAGGAGCCAGGTACGTGATGACGTAGATAGTCTACCTCATGGTGGCGGGAGAGGAGCCAGGTACGTGATGACGTAGATAGTCTACCTCATGGTGGCGGGAGAGGAGCCAGGTACGTGATGACGTAGATAGTCTACCCCCTGGTGGCGGGTGAGGAGCCAGGTACGTGATGACGTAGATAGTCTACCCCATGGTGGCGGGAGAGGAGCCAGGTACGTGATGACGTAGATAGTCTACCTCATGGTGGCGGGAGAGGAGCCAGGTACGTGATGAAGTAGATAGTCTACCCCCTGGTGGCGGGAGAGGAGCCACGTGCACTCTTCGATCGTTCTTGCGTAGAACACCCTCAAGTGAGATATAGTGTGTTGCATGTATATTACGGGGAATATAATATAGAGTATACTCAAGTAGAGGTCAGGTAGAGGTTATGTCAGTATGGCCGGTCAGTTGCCGGCGAACGTGCGAGATTTCCTCTGCTGTGACAGCATATTGCACTGGTTAGGGAGTCAAGGCCTCAGAGTTGGTAGTGGGGCAATGTTGTCGTTTTGTATGTGTATATCATGTATTTTTCCCCGTTGAGAGGATTGTTTCTAGAATTTATAATCTCCTGCAGAATCAAGGTGAGTCATTTTCACCTTGATTCTTCTGCGGAGAATCTTCACCACAGAATCTTCTGCATCTTATAATTAAAGTTGCAGAATCAAGTATTTATGTTTGAGCCTCGAGCATTTTTCAAGTGAGTGCCACATTGTTGTGTTGCATATGGATTTTATGAAGCTCTCGCAGGTAGGTCCTTCGTGAAAGTTTAGTAAGCTTTCTAAGCTTTTCTACCACTTTGTTTACTTACCAACGCTCATAAGCGTGATAAGCAGCCTAAGGGTTAATATCCCGGCCTTTCTCAACAGGTCAGCCGGTCAACGGGACCACAAGAATGAACTTCCTGGTGATTATGTTGAAGAGTTGTTAAAATGGGCTTTGGAATGTGAGTATCTTAAATGTCTTGTAAACATTATTATGTAAATAATCAAAATAATAATAATAAATAAAATAATAATAAACATTAAAATAATAATAATAATAAATAAAATAATAATAATAAATAAAATAATAATAATAAATAATAAACAATAACAATAAAATATAATAATTCCAAATAAAAATTAAAAGAACAACAGGAATAATAATAATAAATAATCTTGGATATATAGATAAAGAGCTGACCTATAAGGATTAAAAGCTGGGATATGAGGACTAAAATCTGGGATATGAGGACTAAAATCTGGGATATGAGGACTAAAATCTGGGATATGAGGACTAAAAGCTGGGATATGAGGACTAAAAGCTGCATATGAGGACTAAAGCTGGCATATGAGGACTAAAAGCTGGCATATGAGGACTAAAAGCTGGCATATGAGGACTAAAAGCTGGGATATGAGGACTAAAAGCTGGGATATGAGGACTAAAAGCTGGGATATGAGGGCTAAAAGCTGAGATATGAGGGCTAAAAGCTGGGATATGAGGACTAAAAGCTGGCATATGAAGACTAAAAGCTGGCATATGAGGACTAAAAGCTGGGATATGAGGACTAAAAGCTGGCATATGAAGACTAAAAGCTGGCATATGAGGACTAAAAGCTGGGATATGAGGACTAAAAGCTGGGATATGAGGACTAAAAGCTGGCATATGAGGACTAAAAGCTGGCATATGAGGACTAAAAGCTGGCATATGAGGACTAAAAGCTGGTATATGAGGACTAAAAGCTGGGATATGAGGACTAAAAGCTGGCATATGAAGACTAAAAGCTGGCATATGAGGACTAAAAGCTGGCATATGAGGACTAAAAGCTGGCATATGAGGACTAAAAGCTGGCATATGAGGACTAAAAGCTGGCATATGAGGACTAAAAGCTGGCATATGAGGACTAAAAGCTGGCATATGAGGACTAAAAGCTGGCATATGAGGACTAAAAGCTGGCATATGAGGACTAAAAGCTGGCATATGAGGACTAAAAGCTGGCATATGAGGACTAAAAGCTGGCATATGAGGACTAAAAGCAGGGAACTTAAGACAAAGAGCTGTGATATGATAGAATGATGCCCAATTACTCAGACCATTTCAGATCAATTTATACAAAACCGTGCTTCATCAATGAAGGAATATATCAGTGAATGAATATACATTTGACGACAACATCCAAACTTGTTTCTACGCCTGATAAGCTACCATAGGGATGCGCCGTAATACTAGCAGTGAATGGCTTGACCAATGAGAGCAAAGTCTCCGGAATCTACATACACTATACTCTTTCAGCTCCACTTGGAACCAAGTTGACGATTAAGCCAATAAAGACAGGGGCTAGGTCCTTGTCAACAACAAATGCACTAAAGTATGTAATGAAGAGCTTATCAAGTCATCGCCGATGAAATAGTCAACATTAGAGAATCTTTCCATTTATAAAACTCTGTCACAAGAAGGACGAGAGTATCTTGAATGATATATTGACTGAAACGTAATCCCTACTCACACTGAGGATAAGATATAGCTGATAATTTACAAGCAAAATTCAGAAAACCGGACACTTATTCATGAAGAACTTTATCAACACAAATGGCAGAGTCTTGAAAGAGATGAAGCAAGATTTTACTTTTACATGCTAACTCGGAAACTGTCAGCCCCAGTGCTCTCAATGTATAGGCAAGACAACATCTCCCTAATGGTACGTGTGTGTGTGTGTATTACTGAATATGACGGAAAGGATATAAATTATTATTTCTTATATTCTTCTTCAACTGGGAAGGAAGTTGAAAAATTGCCTCCACACAATGCATTGTGCAATTTTAACGAGAGAGAGAGAGAGAGAGAGAGAGAGAGAGAGAGAGAGAGAGAGAGAGAGAGAGAGAGAGAGAGAGAGAGAGAGAGAGAGAGAGAGAGAGAGAGATCACATATTACAGTTTACTAATTGCAGAATCTTTTTAACATGGCACATCAGCCTTGGGCCTCGTGGCCCTCAACAAGCGGATAGGGTGCTTAGAGAACAGTGAGGAGGGACAGAAGATCATCCAGTCATCCATCAGCATGATGGAAGCCACAGGGGACTGTGAGTTCGGCCTCCACCTGTGGAAGTACTTCCCCACAGCGCCGCTAAGACGCATGTGGAAAGCCCACGACAACCTCCTCGAGTACGTTAATTCTCCCTTGTCTTTTATGTGTTGGAAACTTTCGCCTACCGTCCATGTGAACATTAACGTCGTATAACGCTATGTTCTCCACCGCCAGTGTGATCTTGGAGAAGGTTGGCCAGGCTAAACAGGACCTGGAAGCCCGTGACCCCGAGGACTCGGGCGAGCTGAACATCTTGGAGTCTCTCCTCACCACTCCGGGTCTCTCGCTCGAGGACGTTATCACCTTCATGGTCGACCTCTTCTTCGCTGGGATTGACTCGGTAAAACTCTCTCTCTCTCTCTCTCTCTCTCTCTCTCTCTCTCTCTCTCTCTCTCTCTCTCTCTCTCTCTCTCTCTCTCTCTCTCTCTTTCTCTCTCTGTCTCTCTCTGTCTCTCTCTGTCTCTCTCTCTTTGTCTGTCTCTCTCTCTTTGTCTGTCTCTCTCTCTCTCTCTCTCTCTCTCTCTCTCTCTCTCTCTCTCTCTCTCTCTCTCTCTCTCTCTCTCTCTCTCTCTCTCTCTTTCTTTCTCTCTCTCTCTCTCTCTCTCTCTCTCTCTCTCTCTCTCTCTCTCTCTCTCTCTCTCTCTCTCTCTCTCTCTCTCTCTCTCTCTCTCTCTCTCTCTCTCTCTCTCTCTCTCTCTCTCTCTCTCTCTCTCTCTCTCTCTCTCTCTCTCTCTCTCTCTGTCTCTCTCTCTCTCTCTCTCTCTCTCTTTCTCTCTCTCTCTTCTTTGCAAGTTATTGGGGTCATAACACTCTGGTTGGCTATCATCTTACTTACATCAGTATTAGGCAATTGATGTAATTATAAATTATGTGAAATAAATTTTAAAAACTTTGAAATCAATGACTTCTTAAAAAGTTACTTTAAACATAATATATGCCTAATATTCCATTGCCATAGATGATCAGTCGATGAATAAATTATCTATATACTTACAGAGAAAGACATGCATAGAAATTCCTTAAAAGCATTATATATAGATGTACTAAATCTTATCTTAGTTGATCTGCAGATGATTTTCTGTTTTGAAAACGGATTGCTCATTCTTGATTTGTGACGTTTGCTTTTCAAATATTTAATTTTCCCTGCTATTCTTTAACTAATTGCACCACTTACACTGTTTGAACAAAGTTTTATTTACCTTTAAAGCTGGGGTGAGACACATGTTATTTTCGTATTCAACTATCTTTCGAATAAAGATCTTATTCTCTCGTCATTGCCAAGTTATATGGCAGTCAAGACCACTTATGTAAGTCTTTCCATAGACATCGATGACGTCGGTGTTTACCTTGTACAACCTGGCCCGACACCCAGACAAGCAGGCCAGACTACAGCAGGAGCTGGACCAGGTACTGGGAGACGGGAGCCAGACTCTCACCACCCATCATATCGCCAAACTCACTTACACCAAAGCCTGTGTGAGGGAGGCACTAAGGTGAGGAAGATGTGAGAGGAAGATGTCAGATGAGAGAGACATTACAGTGAGAGAGTTTTAGCAGAGTTAAGAGAAGAAACATATTAATTAATTAGGAGTGATTGGAATAAAGGGAACCTTTTGAAGCAAAGTTAATTATCTACATATTTTCATCCTGAATTTGAATTTCAAATTGGACAAGTCTATATTTAAGGTAAACATTACGATATCTAACATAAAAATTTGAAGACTGCACCTTGAAGTGGTTGATAGATATCAGCGTCAGATAAGATATAAATATTTAGATAATCTTTGAAAACTTTACGACTCGGTAAACAAAAATTTTAATTAAAGCAAAAGTAATTACTAATTGTAAATATTTCATATAAGCATAAGACATTAGAACATGAAAGAAATATAAAAGTAAAAAGAGGATGATGAACCTTAAACAAATTTATATCAAAGAGTTGACAATTTTTACCATTTTTTATTGCTTCAGGCTGCAGCCAATAACGCCAATTGTGACCCGTCAGATCGACAAGCCCGTAACACTTCAGGGCTACAGAGTTAATGCTGGGGTGAGTATTGTCATTTATTTCATCTTCTGTGTCTTACGGTCGTGCATATCCTTGTTGAATGTCCTGGCTTCCGGGACGAGCGTGTTTCTTGTTTTCCGACCGTCCCTCGCGGTCGCTTGTCCATCGATAGAATTCTTGGTGAATCGGATACTTTTGATATCGTTCGCCTTATGCGTTTCTGTTCTCATATTGGCATCCTTGGTGATATTTAACGCCCTCTGATTATTCCACACATTTGATGGTGCTACATAGCCTTCCCAGTTTGGGGCCTTCTTTTGATAATTACTTACTTACTTCACCTTCTGTGGCACCCCTTCCCTTCCTCCACCCCATGCCCTCTTTTCGCACCCACCCACCTAATACACACACACATGTGTACTACCAGAAAGTTGGAAGACAGCCTATGAATCATAATACAGAAAGAGAGGAGGCATCTTATGTTTCTGACATCAGTCAGCTTTTTGTGATTATTTCAGTCCAATTTCTTGACTTTAGGGACTACTATTTTCTGTTTTCCTGATTTATTGTGCTCTCCAATCTAGTGATTTGTTAAAATAAACACTGAAGAATTTTTTTGTTTTTGTCACACATTTTATCTTCTACAGTAAGAGTTTTCCATTCCAATACTTTTATACCCATTCTTTGGTCTGCTTAGAATTAGCAACTCGTGTTCCTTTTTATCAACATCCACCTCATTTTAGGGTAAGACTATAGCGTGCATTGGTGATGCTTGCATTGCCGATGACCGCGTATCCTCTCCTCTTTCTCTTGTCTGTTAAGTAATTCCATTACTCGATAAATGTTTGTATACAGGTCCTTTGTTGCCAAATTTATTTTCCTAAGATTAAAATATTCAAGTATTAGGAGCTTATCTCTTGCCTTCCTTGTCGTTACATTATAATCTGATACAAATTGCAGTGCAGTCCGTCGAGTATGAGATGGCTGCCATCACCTCACCCACTTTTTACGAACCTGAAACTTCTATCAGTAGAACACCTTATTAATTCTATTTTGACAAAAAAAAGTCTCATTGATATTGAACAACACATAACAAAGAAGAACTGGGCTTCCCTGAAGCTAAAGTATCACCACGTACATGTTGGCGAAGGCAACACCATTCACATCTTCTGGACAAAGTAGAGATTTGACTGTTATGAATGTCTCCTCTCCACCATCCTCTCAACTCTTACTTTACTCCATGTGAAACGAAGTTGGACTTGGCGGTCAACAGCCAAGTTAAAATTGTGCTTCAGATATTCTTCTTGCTTCTCCTCAGCCAGTTGTACCTTGATCTGAACAATCACAATAATCCTTGGGACATACAATAATACTTGGGACATAAGCACCATTTTTATTCTTATCAAATCGTGCACGAATACGTCATTGTGCTTCAACAATCCTCCTCTTTGGCAGACTCACATATACGTCAGCATTGAAGAGTCCAGCATGAGGGAGGAATACTTCCCTCGGGCGACAGAGTTCATACCAGAGCGCTGGCTGAGAGACAATCCGGACCGTCCCACTAACCATTTCGCCTCCATCCCCTTCTCCGTGGGCACCCGCATGTGTGTGGGCCGGAGGCTGGCCGAACAGGAGATCTACGTGCTACTCGCCAGGGTTAGTACCAGGGAGGTGAACCAAGATCTGTATCGGTCAGGGCCACCCAGTTATTGTGTCCTACACTACCTTGTTCACTAATGTCTTAAGGAAAGTTTTTATGACATTTAGTGCAGCTAGACTATTAGTCATTGTGGTCTTAATAAGCTATTTATATATATTAATAAAACATGATATATGTATATTTCTACATTAAACTGTCTTCTAAAATGTTATGTTTATCACATCTTGGCTGATAATTATAACTTTAGAGGCGATTAGAACCAGCAGTAAAGCACCAGTTCCAACATTTTCCATGTAAGATAATTGATGTGATCCATTCCATTTAAACAAATATATATAACAAACAGTCAAGAACAATGAAAAGAATCATATACTCTATATATTCCTTAATAAACATTCTTTTCAGATGTTCTCGAAGTATAACTTGGAGTACAAGTACGATGTGTGGGACCCAGTGTTCAGGGTGCTCTACAAGCCCGACAAGCCACAGACCTTTACCATGACCGAGCGATGAGGAGCTTTGATCCTCTCTCTAGATCATGTATTTTTGCTGAAATAGGTTGATAGTAGTTCCCTCAAGAATGTATTCTATTACTCAACTAAATAAAAAAATGTGGTATATCTATATTAAAAACAAATTATAGCCATATGATGGGACCGAAAATGCATCCCTGAGAAGTTCAGCGACGCAGGTTCGATCCCATTATATGGCTTCACTATATTTCCATAACCATTCTACACGTCACGGCAAAAATGAGAATGATACATGTGAAGACTCCCAACCTACCCTTCTGAAAACAGAGGAAGTAACGACGCTTAGGTCCATCCTAAACCCTTCAAGGAAGGGACGTCCTGAGTCGTCACTTACACTATATTCAGATGTTTGGCTTGGGTGTCTAATTTTCAACCACGTCCTTATGACTTCATGTCTGCATTAGTGTGAACTTTTGATTATTTTTTTACAATTTATCGTATATTTTTATTATTCAATTTCTTTCCTGGTATGTGTTGGCTTAGGTCCTAGTTTGCATATTTTAGGCAAAGTATCTAGAGTATTAACTTTAATTTACAATGTAGTGAGTATACACACGTGAGTATAACTATGTGAGTAAGAGTGCTGCAGTGATGACTGTAACAGGTAAATCATAGTTGATGCATGTGCAGGTTGATGACATAGGAGGAGTAGCAGTCAGCAGTGATAACACAGGATGAGTAAGTCAGAGGTGATAACATAGGATAAGTAACAGTCAGTGATGATAACATAGGATAAGTAACAGTCAGTACTCTGATAACACATGATGAGTACAGCAATAACCAAGGATCGGTAACAGTTAGTAGTAATAACATAGCATGATTAGCAGTGATAATATTGAATGACTAAGTCAGAGGTGATAACATTAAATGACTAAGTCAGTGGTGATAACATGAATGAGTATGAATCAGTAGTGTTAATAGGCTTACATGTTCCGGAAGATGAGATGAAATGTCAACACTGTGGAGAAATGACTGACAGACCACTGGAACATTATCTAACACAGAGCACAGTTACAAATCCATTAAGATTTCAACTTAGATTCAACAGAGCAGAAGAAGTTGTTAAGCACATATGGCAAAATCTTAGTGAAGCGACCATACGAGTCATAAATACTCATACTCCGCCCAAGTAAAACAGAAACAAGCAACACTTAGTGGGCCAGCCAGAGGCTTAGGGCCCGCGCAGGAATATTCCTGCAAAAAAAAAAAAAATAGTGTTAACATAGGATGAGTAAAAGTCAATAGTGCTAACACTGGATGAGTAACAGTCAGTAGTGATCACACTGGATGAGTAACAGATCATAATCCTGAATGGTAAAGATTTACTCTCTGTCTGTCTGTCTGTCTGTCTGTCTGTCTGTCTGTCTGTCTCTCTCTCTCTCTCTCTCTCTCTCTCTCTCTCTCTCTCTCTCTCTCTCTCTTTCTCTCTCTCTCTCTCTCTCCCTCTCGTTCTCTGGGTTAACCGAGGCTTAAGGGGGCATTACTTCCAAATTTGCCCAAAATATGCAATAAATGAAAACTGGTTCGATTTCAATAAAACTTTTTTGACAAGTTGTACATGAAAAGAGTTTCATCTGACCCAAGTCTCAGCATCATAGCATAAATAGGAAGGGAGAAAAAAAATATTGAATTAGGTGTCAAAAATTTTCCAAGATGGTCAAAAACGATTATCATACACAAGTGTCAACTGAACTCATATCTATGACTCTCAGTTATCACAATAGCATATATTAAAAAAATATTTTAGTTAGCTTTATTAGAAAAAAATAAGTTAAAAAAAGGACTTTTTTTTTATCGGACAATTTGCATGAAACTTATACACCTGACTGCTACATAAGCCTATCTGTAAGGGTGCCAATTTTGGAGAAAACTGGTTGATGTCAACCTCAGCTACAGATGGTAGCACCTTAGACTTTATTATTTTTGTATTTATTTTCAATGTTTTCAACTAACATAAACGTTTGAATAACTCGTTCATTTTTTATTCAATTTACATGAAACTTACACCTTATATATAAAGTGTATGTTTCTAAACTAGCAACTTCTCGTTTTTTCCTAAGTTCATTTATTGATTTTATAATAGCAATAAACATGACATATTTGTATAATTTTTTTTTTTTTTGGGGGGGGGGAACTTTGAATATTTGTATTAGGAAAAACAAAGATGTTTTGGAAACTCCATAAGTTACGAACCTTTATTATATGCTAATGTGTTAGAAAAGTGTCATTGAATGATTATATCTGAAAGGTGTGTTTTTTTATTCAAATTTGAAAATGTGTAAAATTCGTTGAAAAAAAAATATATATATATACATCTCCCTTTCTATTTATGCTGCAGTAACAATAGATATTGTTAATAGGAACGTTATCCCTACAGACAAAGATCAGAAGATACAATTGACCATTTACTATAAAACCAAAAAAACAACCAACCTACTCATGAAAAACTCTCCAGGCACAAAGCAGAATGCCTTAAAAGAGACCAACATCGTCTATGCCTTCAAATGTTCACTTGGGGACTGTAAGCCCCAAAGAACTCAGTATATAGGCAAGACAACAACATCTCTTTCCAGGCGATTAACAATGCATAAGCAACAGGGCTCAATTAAGGAACATATAATCTCTTCCCACAAACAGACCATCACCAGAGAATTCTTAACAAACAATACAGAAATCATCGATAGATACAACGATAGCAGGCGGCTTGACATCTGTGAGGCACTACACATCAAAAAGTCAACACCAGCAATCAACAGACAATTAATGCACAACTATATTCTACCCACTTCAAGACTCCGTCCCAATATAAAAGCATCATGATAAATAAATAAATAAATTTAATAAATGTTTATTTAGGTAAGGTACATACATACAAGAGATTTTACAAAGATTGATGGAATTATAGATAGTGCTAGTACATACAATGCCTAAAGCCACTATTACGCAAAGCGTTTCGGGCATGAAAAACATTAATGACTAAATCTTAATACTAATTGAGTATAAAGAATAAAATGTGTTGAGAACAAATAAAAATAGAGATAAAAAAAGGGGGGAACATGGCTGAAAAAGTAGCACAAATACAATTAGAGCCAGAGTGGGATATTGTCCTAATTGCAGCTTTGTGTTGAGTAATTAGAGGACGTAAATGATTTTGGGTAGTAGAACCCCAAGCACAAATACCATAGTTGAGATATGGATAGATGAGGGAGTAATAGAGAGTCACCAGGGCAGGGCGGGGTACATTATATCTGATCTTAGAAAGAATGCCAACAGTTTTTGAAACATTTTTTGATATATTTAGAATGTGTCCCTGGAAATTCAACTTGTGGTCAATGAGAACGCCAAGGAATTTGCCATCTAATTTGTTACAAATTTGGGTATTGTTTATTTTGAGATTTATTTGATTAGAGGATTTATTGCCAAACAGAATATAGAAAGTTTTGTCAATGTTAAGGGTGAGTTTGTTGGCGGTTAGCCAAAGAACTTGTATGAATTTATACACTGCAAATTACATCTATCACATTAAGCTGCTTGATAATTGTGGAATCTTACTGTATGGTCGTGATGACGGACTTTGATTACATCTTCTCCGTTAAAAGGTTCATCACAGAGTTCACAGGCCGTTTTTGTCTCAAATATGGCCTGCTGTTGCTGGGACATGTGAAGTTCATAGGATACTAACCCCTTCTTGATTCTAGCCCATGGTGCTTCTAGCGTGGTTACAAAGTGATTGACTGCATCTTTACCCAAATAAGTGTCATTGTCAACAATATTCATCTGTCTGTCAATGATGATGTACGCATACGCCACTGCGTTGTGACGTGATTCTATCATTCCCTTAGGGTTTGAGCGATCTAACATGCACTCAAAGTCATAAAAGCACATGTGACTAGGACCATATCCACGTCCATAGTTACGGAAAGTAATCTTCCTCTCTGGTGGGTAAACTATGAGAGTCTGATGTACGTTACATGTACTTCCATGACTCTGCATGCTATCTGCTGGGAGTGATATCATACAACAATGACAAAAGCTGTGATGACTTGGGATTAGATCTGTATTGTTGCTCATATTACGTACATATTGGTTAAAATCCTTAATTAATACTAAGTGTTGAGCTTCCAACATCAGCAATGGTATGACATCTGTATATCCCCCTCTTCCCTTCCTAGCTAGTGTAATGTAGTGTCGTTGTCGTCGTCTAGCATTTTCATCTCTTTCTAGTGAATAGATGAATATACTGACTTTATTCATTTTCTCTACCTTGTGAATATCCTCAAACGTCACTGCCGAATTGACATCTGCTGGCCAATTAATGTGTCTGAGACACCATCTCGTTTCTCCACACCGTTTACGAATATTATCTAGGTGCATTTCCTTAGCTAAACATTTATAAGCAGCAACACACTGCATAAGGCAAATATCAGCCTCTCCCTCTGAATTGAAAACCAACTGCTTTCTACGCAAGCCTTCAGGATAGTCTACATGCGAGCCTAATCTTATTGGATGTTCAATCTGACCACAGTTAATGTAAAACCCTGTGAGCCGCTCAATCAAGATATTGGAGCCCTCTCTCTCTTCCAGGTACTGGGATATTTTCCCTGTCAATTCGTCCGCCCAAAAATTAATAAGTGTATCTACTTCCTCTCGAGTTACTGTTCGCCCCTCACCTTGTATGGGAAAGCCGTCGTTATATATAGGATCCAAAAGATTCTCCTCCTCGCCATCATGTTGTACATTTAAATTCCGCACAATTAGAGTGATGTCTGGGTAAATTAGGAGTGATGGGTGTTGTGGGGAGAAAAGGGATCGAATCTCATTAATGAAAAATTCACTGTATGTTCTCAGATAGAGTCCTGGGGAGGTGTTAACATGGTCTGGTATGGAGAATGAAAGCCGAACATAGCCGCCATTATAGTTATCAATTCGATCCAGTAGCTGAGGTTGAATTTCTACCGCAGGTGGTGGGGGGGAGTGAGAGAGCGCTGGTGGGGGTGACGGGGGAGGACTAGGGGAGGGGGGTGGCTCCCCCTCCGCCCACTCCGAGATGAATGGGTGAGACTGCGCGGTCAGCTATTACACCAGACGGTGCTAACCAGTCAGAATTGTCAGACGCTGACTAGTCAAGGTCAAGGTAAGCTGAGCTGTCGTCTGAGTCAAGACTATTCTCACGGACTGTGATGCTGTTGTTAACGGTAGTGTTCTCACCACTGCTGCTGCTGCTGCTGCTGCTGCCGCTGATTGATTGGGGTATGGGGCTGGGGGAGGAACGGGGGATTGAGTGAGCGCGTGAACGACCCCTCCCCTCCCTGTGAGCTGAGGGGTGCAAGCCGGATATGGGTAATGTCCACTCTGCTGAGTTGGGTGTGTCACTCTCACTGTCGCTCTCAGCACTGCTGGATACCAGGTCTATGTACACGGGTGTAGAATCTAAAAAAAAAGAAAAACATTTATCTCTAGAAAGAATGAAAGCATATATATATATATATATATATATATATATATATATATATATATATATATATATATATATATATATATATATATATATATATATATATATATATATATATATATATATATATATATATATATATATATATATATATATATATATTATTAAATATGACCGAAAAAGTAAGATTAATAATTCTAACACGAATTTTCTCAATCTTTCGTACATTTCTTTTCACTGTTGGAGGTAATTCAAAAAACAATTCTCCAAAATTCATTTTTATTTCTAGTCTGACGCGACACGAGCGCGTTTCGTAAAACTTATTACATTTTCAAAGACTTTAGTTTACAAATACACAACTGAATAGAACTTACGCATCTCCGATTTTGTTTATATCTACATTTGAGTGAGGTGGATGGGGTGAGGTGGCATTAATAGGGTATTAATTTCATCAACACAAGACAGAACAAGAGGTGGCATTAATAGGGTATTAATTTCATCAACACAAGACAGAACACGAAACAATGGGTATTGAAATGGAAGTGATTGTAGAAAGCCTATTGGTCCATATTTCTTGATGCTTCTATATTGGAGCGGAGTCTTGAGGTGGGTAGAATATAGTTGTGCATTAATTGGCTGTTGATTGCTGGTGTTGACTTCTTAATGTGTAGTGCCTCGCAAACGTCAAGCCGCCTGCTATCGCTGTATCTATCGATGATTTCTGTGTTGTTTACTAGGATTTCTCTGGCGATGGTTTGGTTGTGGGAAGAGATTATATGTTCCTTAATGGAGCCCTGTTGTTTATGCATCGTTAAACACCTAGAAAGAGATGTTGTTGTCTTGCCTATATACTGGTTTTTTTGGAGCTTACAGTCCCCAAGTGGGCATTTGAAGACATAGACGACTTTGGTCTCTTTTAAAGCGTTCTGCTTTGTGTCTGGAGAGTTTCTCATGAGTAGGCTGGCCGTTTTTCTGGTTTTATAGTAAATCGTCAGTTGTATCCTCTGATTTTTGTCTGTAGGGATAACGTTTCTATTAACAATATCTTTCAGGACCCTTTCCTCTGTTTTATGAGCTGTGGAAAAGAAGTTCCTGTAAAATAGTCTAATAGGGGGTATAGGTGTTGTGTTAGTTGTCTCTTCAGAGGTTGCATGGCGTTTCACTTTCCTTCTTATGATGTCTTCGACGAAACCATTGGAGAAGCCGTTGTTGACTAGGACCTGCCTTACCCTACAGAGTTCTTCGTCGACTTGCTTCCATTCTGAGCTGTGGCTTAGAGCACGGTCGACATATGCGTTAACAACACTCCTCTTGTACCTGTCTGGGCATTCGCTGTTGGCATTTAGGCACATTCCTATGTTCGTTTCCTTAGTGTAGACTGCAGTGTGGAAACCTCCGCTCTTTTCCATGACTGTTACATCTAGAAAGGGCAGCTTCCCATCCTTTTCCATCTCGTACGTGAAACGCAGCACTGAACTCTGCTCAAATGCCTCCTTCAGCTCCTGCAGATGTCTGACATCAGGTACCTGTGTAAAAATGTCGTCAACATACCTGCAGTATATGGCCGGTTTCAAGTTCATGTCGACTAAGACTTTTTGCTCGATGGTACCCATGTAGAAGTTTGCAAACAGGACACCTAGGGGAGAACCCATGGCGACCCCATCTACTTGCTTATACATGTGCCCATCCGGGCTCAAGAAGGGTGCCTCTTTAGTACAAGCTTGGAGTAGTTTCCTTAGAATATTCTCGGGTATGTCAAGAGGAGTACAGGCTGGATCACGATACACTCGGTCGGCTATCATCCCGATTGTCTCGTCCACAGGTACGTTGGTAAACAGCGATTCTACGTCCAACGAGGCTCTTATCCCTGTGGCCCGTGTGCCCCGCAGTAAGTCAACAAATTCCTTTGGAGACTTCAGGCTGAAGGCGCAAGGAACATAAGGAGTCAGCAGGCCGTTGAGTCGCTTCGCCAGTCTGTACGTGGGTGTGGGTATCTGGCTAATGATTGGCCGAAGTGGGTTTCCAGGCTTGTGTGTCTTGACATTTCCATACGCATATCCAGGTTTATATTCCCCAATGATCTTTGGCAGGTGGAGTCCGGATTTCTTGGCGTTCACAGTTTCGATCAGTTTGTTGACCTTTGCTTTCAATTCGGCTGTAGTGTCCTTCGTTACCCTTTGGAACTTAGTTTGGTCAGAGAGTATGAGGGTTCATTTTCGCCAGATATTCATCTTTTTTAAGAATGACGTATATTGGCGACTTGTCACCTCTCCTGACAACTATCTCCTTGTTCTCACGAAGGCTTTTAGCTGCCACTTTGAGCTCGGGGGACAGTATGGTGCTTCTGTAATTGCCTCGATTCTTTCCTCCTTCTGCAATAAGTTCTGCTTGTAAGGTATCTTTGGTAATGACCTTCTTTTGTGTCTCGAGGTCGAATATGTCGTCCAACAGAATTTCCAACTCTACTTTCCGGGCCATCTCACTCGGTCTGGACATAACGTGACAGTTTATGCCCAGATTTAGGAGAGTGACTTGGTCCTCAGTGAGGTTAATTCCTGCAAGGTTCAGGAAGCCATCTCTTGGTCGTGGAATTGCCATAGGTCCTCCATATAATGTTGTAAGTTTCTTGATAATCCCTAGATGTCCTGTTTGCAAACTTCTACATGGGTACCATCGAGCAAAAAGTCTTAGTCGACATGAACTTGAAACCGGCCATATACTCAGGTATGTTGACGACATTTTTACACAGGTACCTGATGTCAGACATCTGCATTAGCTGAAGTAGGCATTTGAGCAGAGTTCCATGTTGCGTTTCACTTACTAGATGGAAAAGGATGGGAAGCTGCCCTTTCTAGATGTAACAGTCATGGAAAAGAGCGGAGGTTTCTGTTACCTATCGTTCGTTACGGCTCGTGACCCTACAGCAGCCAAGCTTTAATTACGTCTAGGGATATCACTGCTGCTCTCTAAAGCGCGTCACCAGTATAACCCCTTGATAAGTAATGAGCACATAAATAAAACTCTTCCTTTAGGACTGAAGAATAGATACAAAATATTATATAGGTATATATTCAAGACAGTATAATATAAAAACACAGATGGTTAAGTTAATTTATACAATAAATGAAAGTATTGTCATTTCACGTAAAATATAATAGTAAATATGGCACAACAAGAAATAACAGACTTATCTCCCACATGTTACTCCTCCTGGTTCCCCGAAGCTACTGAACTCTCGCTCTGGCGCTACCCACATTCTCACCTCCCGTCTGCCTCATCTCAGGATGAGGGATGGAAACTAAGGACTTTTTAATATTTAAAACTAATTGAACAACCACTTGTTCTCAAAACACACAAGAATGCAAATTACAGATAATAGTTACTTACAAAATATATAAGTATAATGCCACCTGTTTAATTACAGAATATAAACAATTACCTAACTAAATAAAAGTGACATCTGGAACTCTCAACTGAACAGGTCCAGCTTTCCCGTATCAATCAGGTAATAGACGTGTGCAAAGGCAACCGCGCTCCTGTCCACTGACGCTGCCACACCACACGATAATTTACTAAAACACAATGTGTGTACATATACAGGCAATGATATAATGGAAACAAAAATGCTATTTCAAATTTATATACGTATTCTGCTAGGAGTACGTAACAGTTTCCACACTGCAGTCTACACTAAGGAAACGAACATAGGAATGTGCCTTAATACCAACAGCGACTGCCCAGACAGGTACAAGAGGAGTGTTGTTAACGCATATGTCGACCGTGCTCTAAGCCACAGCTCAGAATGGAAGCAAGTCGACGAAGAACTCTGTAGGGTAAGGCAGGTCCTAGTCAACAACGGCTTCTCCAATGGTTTCGTCGAAGACATCATAAGAAGGAAAGTGAAACGCCATGCAACCTCTGAAGAGACAACTAACACAACACCTATACCCCCTATTAGACTATTTTACAGGAACTTCTTTTCCACAGCTCATAAAACAGAGGAAAGGGTCCTGAAAGATATTGTTAATAGAAACGTTATCCCTACAGACAAAAATCAGAGGATACAACTGACGATTTACTATAAAACCAGAAAAACGGCCAGCCTACTCATGAGAAACTCTCCAGACACAAAGCAGAACGCTTTAAAAGAGACCAACTTCGTCTATGCCTTCAAATGCCCACTTGGGGACTGTAAGCTCCAAAAAACCCAGTATATAGGCAAGACAACAACATCTCTTTCTATGCGTTTAACGATGCATAAACAACAAGGCTCCATTAAGGAACATATAATCTCTTCTCACAACCAAACCATCGCCAGAGAAATCCTAGTAAACAACACAGAAATCATCGATAGATACAGCGATAGCAGGCGGCTTGACGTTTGCGTCGCACTACACATTAAGAAGTCAACCCCAGCAATCAACAGCCAATTAATGCACAACTATATTCTACCCACCTCAAGACTCCGCTCCAATATAGAAGCATCAAGAAATATGGACCAATAGGCTTTCTACAATCACTTCCATTTCAATACCCATTGTTTCGTGTTCTGTCTTGTGTTGATGAAATTAATACCCTATTAATGCCACCTCTTGTTCTGTCTTGTGTTGATGAAATTAATACCCTATTAATGCCACCTCACCCCATCCACCTCACTCAAATGTAGATATAAACAAAATCGGAGATGCGTAAGTTCTATTCAGTTGTGTATTTGTCAACTAAAGTCTTTGAAAATGAAATAAGTTTTACGAAACGCGCTTGTGTCGCGTCAGACTAGAAATAAAAATGAATTTTGGAGAATTGATTTTTGAATTACCTCCAACAGTGAAAAGAAATGTACGAAAGATTGAGAAAATTCGTGTTAGAATTATTAATCTTACTTTTTCGGTCATATTTAATAATATATGTCTACAGGAAAGACTGCTACCAAAATATACTAATATATATATATATATATATATATATATATATATATATATATATATATATATATATATATATATATATATGTATATATATATATATATGTATATATATATATATATATATATATATATATATATATATATATATATATATATATATATATATATATATATATATATATATATATATATATATATATATGCATATGCGAACAAGCCTGAATGGTCCCCAGGACAATATGCAACTGAAAAATTACACCCCAGAAGTGACTCGAACCCATACTCCCAGAAGCAACGCAACTGGTATGTACAAGACGCCTTAATCCACTTAACCATCACGACCGGACATAATAAGGTGATAGCCGAGGCTATTTGAACCACCCCACCGCCGGCACTCGGATAGTAATCTTGGGCATAGCATTTTACCAAATCACCTCATTCTTTGGGGCACACGTGAGGAACACAAATGCGAACAAGCCTGATTGGTCCCCAGGACAATATGCAACTGAAAACTCACACCCCAGAAGTGACTCGAACCCATACTCCCAGAAGCAACGCAACTGGTATGTACAAGACGCCTTAATCCACTTGACCATCACGACCAGACATAATGAGGTGATAGCCGAGGCTATTTGAACCACCCCACCGCCAGCACTTGGATAGTAATCTTGGGCATAGCATTTTACCAAATCACCTCATTCTTTGGGGCACACGTGAGGAACACAAATGCGAACAAGCCTGAATGGTCCCCAGGACAATATGCAACTGAAAACTCACACCCCAGAAGTGACTCGAACTTATACTCCCAGAAGCAACGCAACTGGTATGTACAAGACGCCTTAATCCACTTGACCATCACGACCGGACATAATGAGGTGATAGCCGAGGCTATTTGAACCACCCCACCGCCGGCACTCGGATAGTAATCTTGGGCATAGCATTTTACCAAATCACCTCATTCTTTGGGGCACACGTGAGGAACACAAATGCGAACAAGCCTGAATGGTCCCCAGGACAATATGCAACTGAAAACTCACACCCCAGATGTGACTCGAACCCATACTCCCAGAAGCATCGCAACTGGTATGTACAAGACGCCTTAATCCACTTGACCATCACGACCAGACATAATGAGGTGATAGCCGAGGCTATTTGAACCACCCCACCGCCGGTACTCGGATAGTAATCTTGGGCATAGCATTTTACCAAATCACCTCATTCTTTGGGGCAAACGTGAGGAACACAAATGCGAACAAGCCTGAATGGTCCCCAGGACAATATGCAACTGAAAACTCACACCCCAGAAGTGACTCGAACCCATACTCCCAGAAGCAACGCAACTGGTATGTACAAGACGCCTTAATCCACTTGACCATCACGACCGGACATAATGAGGTGATAGCCGAGGCTATTTGAACCACCCCACCGCCGGCACTCGGATAGTAATCTTGGGCATAGCATTTTACCAAATCATCTCGTTCTTTGGGGCACACGTGAGGAACACAAATGCGAACAAGCCTGAATGGTCCCCAGGACAATATGCAACTGAAAACTCACACCAGTTGCATATTGTCCTGGGGACCATTCAGGCTTGTTCGCATTTGTGTTCCTCACGTGTGCCCCAAAGAATGAGGTGATTTGGTAAAATGCTATGCCCAAGATTACTATCCGAGTGCCGGCGGTGGGGTGGTTCAAATAGCCTCGGCTATCACCTCATTATGTCCGGTCGTGATGGTCAAGTGGATTAAGGCGTCTTGTACATACCAGTTGCGTTGCTTCTGGGAGTATGGGTTCGAGTCACTTCTGGGGTGTGAGTTTTCAGTTGCATATTGTCCTGGGGACCATTCAGGCTTGTTCGCATTTGTGTTCCTCACGTGTGCCCCAAAGAATGAGGTGATTTGGTAAAATGCTATGCCCAAGATTACTATCCGAGTGCCGGCGGTGGGGTGGTTCAAATAGCCTCGGCTATCACCTCATTATGTCCGGATGTGATGGTCAAGTGGATTAAGGCGTCATGTACATACCAGTTGCGTTGCTTCTGGGAGTATGGGTTCGAGTCACTTCTGGGGTGTGAGTTTTCAGTTGCATATTGTCCTGGGGACCATTCAGGCTTGTTCGCATTTGTGTTCCTCACGTGTGCCCCAAAGAATGAGGTGATTTTGTAAAATGCTATGCCCAAGATTACTATCCGAGTGCCGGCGGTGGGGTGGTTCAAATAGCCTCGGCTATCACCTCATTATGTCCGGTCGTGATGGTCAAGTGGATTAAGGCGTCTTGTACATACCAGTTGCGTTGCTTCTGGGAGTATGGGTTCGAGTCACTTCTGGGGTGTGAGTTTTCAGTTGCATATTGTCCTGGGGACCATTCAGGCTTGTTCGCATTTGTGTTCCTCACGTGTGCCCCAAAGAATGAGGTGATTTGGTAAAATGCTATGCCCAAGATTACTATCCGAGTGCCGGCGGTGGGGTGGTTCAAATAGCCTCGGCTATCACCTCATTATGTCCGGTCGTGATGGTCAAGTGGATTAAGGCGTCTTGTACATACCAGTTGCGTTGCTTCTTGGAGTATGGGTTCGAGTCACTTCTGGGGTGTGAGTTTTCAGTTGCATATTGTCCTGGGGACCATTCAGGCTTGTTCGCATTTGTGTTCCTCACGTGTGCCCCAAAGAATGAGGTGATTTGGTAAAATGCTATGCCCAAGATTACTATCCGAGTGCCGGCGGTGGGGTGGTTCAAATAGCCTCGGCTATCACCTCATTATGTCCGGTCGTGATGGTCAAGTGGATTAAGGCGTCTTGTACATACCAGTTGCGTTGCTTCTGGGAGTATGGGTTCGAGTCACTTCTGCGGTGTGAGTTTTCAGTTATATATATGTATATATATATATATATATATATATATATATATATATATATATATATATATATATATATATATATACATACATATATATATATATACATATATATATATATATATATATATATATATATATATATATATATATATATATATATATATATATATATATATATATATATATATATATATATATATATATATGTTTCATTGAATATGACCGCATATTCTGTATTTATTATTTTCTGGTTTAGGGCTTCTATCCCTCTAACTATTTTCTTAGCATCAGGGCTTAATTGAAATAGGAGTTCTCCAAAACTCATTATCGTACTTTTAAGGTGAAGAAAAGAAGTGATTTACTATAGAGTGTATTACACTTATTTGTATAATTTGCACGACGTTTCGAACCTCCATGGTTCATTCTCAAGTGAACATATCTTACAATACTAGTTGATTTTATTCCCGCATTAGGTCAGGAGATAATACAATGAATGGTGAAAACATGGGGGGATACATAAGGGATAAACATAGGGGCTGCAGAAGGCTTATTGGCCCATACGAGGCATCTCCTATCTAAACACAAAGATTAATCCAGTGTAATTGGCCTGTTATGTTGGACATTGTCTTCTGTGTTGGCATCGATATGTTCTTGTCTTGTCCTTACTCTCATGGTGGGTAGAGTAAATAGTTCCGTGATTTGGGTGTTCATGGTAGGTCGCTCTATTCTTATGTGAATTGCCTCAAGAATTTGTAATCTTCTTGAATCTTGGGTTTTGTCTATTATGCAAGTATTCTTGTTCAACATTTCTCTTGTTAGAGTAATGTCATGGGTTTGTCTCATGTGATTCCTAAGGGCACCAGATTGAAGATGGCATGTCAAACGCATCGTCAGCTTGGTCGACGTCATACCTATGTACTTACATTGAAGGTTACATCCTTCATGAACATCCTTCTCTTGTTTCTCTAACAAGAGAAATGTTGAACAAGAATACTTGCATAATAGACAAAACCCAAGATTCAAGAAGATTACAAATTCTTGAGGCAATTCACATAAGAATAGAGCGACCTACCATGAACACCCAAATCACGGAACTATTTACTCTACCCACCATGAGAGTAAGGACAAGACAAGAACATATCGATGCCAACACAGAAGACAATGTCCAACATAACAGGCCAATTACACTGGATTAATCTTTGTGTTTAGATAGGAGATGCCTCGTATGGGCCAATAAGGCTTCTGCAGCCCCTATGTTTATCCCTTATGTATCCCCCCATGTTTTCACCATTCATTGTATTATCTCCTGACCTAATGCGGGTATAAAATCAACTAGTATTGTAAGATCTGTTCACTTGAGAATGAACCATGGAGGTTCGAAACGTCGTGCAAATTATACAAATAAGTGTAATACACTCTATAGTAAATCACTTCTTTTCTTCACCTTAAAAGAACGATAATGAGTTTTGAAGAACTCCTATTTCAATTAAGCCCTGATGCTAAGAAAATAGTTAGAGGGATAGAAGCACTAAACCAGAAAATAATAAATACAGAATATGCGGTCATATTCAATGAAACATGTTTGAAAGAAAACCTGCTGCCAGTATACACCAATATAAACCCACATGACCCAGCAGTCCGCAATACAGAGTTTACCTATAGGTATAGGCAAGAGCTCATTCGGCATCAACTAAACAAGAAGAAGGAAGCCCTCCAAACTTTATAGAGCAGGCGGAGCATCTGTTAAACAAATGGACCCAGTACGACATCCCTATCCAACTCAAGCAAACTATCAACAGTGAACTATTTTACCTGAAACAACAACATAAAACTCTTGTAGAAACAAAGACACTCCGTAAGTTAACATCCCTAAACGGTGGACAGCTAAAAATCCCTCGTCCTAAAGATGGCTACTTTAACCTGACTTCTTATGATCTTACCCAGGACCAACGAGACCTCTTAAATCTTGGTCTAAATTGTCAATTCTTATCTAAACCAAAGATGCATCAAAAACGCCTGGAAATTGAAATGCTTCTGGACGATATCCATAAGCTAGAAGACAACAAAAAAGTCATCACCACTGACACACTTCAAGCTGAACTACTTGCAGAAGCAGGGAAAAAACGAGGAACATATTCATCTACAATCTTAACCCCACGACTCAAAGAAGCAGCGAAACAACTAAAAAATCTGAAAGACGTAACAATAAGAAAAGCCGACAAAACAGCAGCATATGTATTGATTCCTACCCATGAATACATGAACAAAATTAGCGACATCCTAAGTGACGACTCCAAATTTCAACGAATCACGAGGAACCCCGTAGAAGACCTTAAGCGGAAAGTAAACAAAACAATTACAGCAATCAACGCAAAGAAAGGTAGTGTGCATTTCAATAAACTTCAAGGCGACTATGGCTTAGGATATGCCTACGGCAATGTTAAGACGCATAAACCAGGTAACCCACTACGCCCTATAATCAGCCAAATACCAACCCCAACTTATCACCTGGCAAAGAAACTCAATGAACTCCTAACTCCATACACTCCAAGTAAGTTTAGTCTACAATCATCAGCAGATTTCCTAGAATTGATCAAATCTACCCAGCCCGATGGAATCATCGCTTCCCTGGACGTTGAATCCCTTTTTACCAACGTCCCAGTCGACACAACCATAGGAATGATACTGGACAGAGTATGCAGAGACGAGAGCACCCCCAAATTAGACATACCTGAGCCACACTTGAAAAGTCTTCTCGAAGCATGTACAAAGGAAGCCCCTTTCATCAGTCCACAAGGAGACATGTATTTACAAATAGACGGAGTAGCAATGGGCTCCCCCTTAGGAGTTTTATTTGCTAATTTTTATATGGGAACCATCGAAGATAGGGTCTTCAGTAGCAGACAAAAACCAACTGTGTACTGCCGTTATGTAGATGACATATTCGTAATAGTAAAAGACTCAGATGAACTAATTGACCTAAAAAGACACCTAGAGAGAGAGTCAGTACTCCGATTTACACATGAAAATAGTGAAAATAACAGTCTGCCATTCTTAGATGTACTAATAACAAAAACAGGAACCTCTTTAAGCACCAACGTATATACCAAGCCCACCAACATAGGATTATGCCTGAACGGTAGAAGTGAGTGCCCCCAAAGATACAAAACCAGTGTTCTCAATGCTTATATTCGTCGAGCGCTTACCCACTGCTCTGAATGGAGCAACGTGAGTAGAGAGTTTGAAAGAGTAACTCAGGTATTGGTGAACAACGGATATAGCAACGCGGAAATTAACGCTGCTATAAGAAGACACTTGGACCGTTGGTATAATTCAGAACCTAGAACAGAAACCACAACACCCCCAATAAAATTATATTTCAAATCAACCATGCACAGTGAACATATAAAAGAGGAAAGAATAATGAAAGAAATAATCCGTAGAGGAGTAAAAAGCACTACTCCTAACCAAAACATAAACCTGATAATATTCTACAAAACCAAGAAGACTTCCGAACTCCTTATCAAAAACAGCCCGAAGCCGACGGAGAACCCTCTACAGCAGTCAAGCGTTGTATACATGTACACTTGCCCCCACGAAGGATGTAACCTTCAATGTAAGTACATAGGTATGACGTCGACCAAGCTGACGAGGCGTTTGACATGCCATCTTCAATCTGGTGCCCCTAGGAATCACATGAGACAAACCCATGACATTACTCTAACAAGAGAAATGTTGAACAAGAATACTTGCATAATAGACAAAACCCAAGATTCAAGAAGATTACAAATTCTTGAGGCAATTCACATAAGAATAGAGCGACCTACCATGAACACCCAAATCACGGAACTATTTACTCTACCCACCATGAGAGTAAGGACAAGACAAGAACATATCGATGCCAACACAGAAGACAATGTCCAACATAACAGGCCAATTACACTGGATTAATCTTTGTGTTTAGATAGGAGATGCCTCGTATGGGCCAATAAGCCTTCTGCAGCCCCTATGTTTATCCCTTATGTATCCCCCCATGTTTTCACCATTCATTGTATTATCTCCTGACCTAATGCGGGTATAAAATCAACTAGTATTGTAAGATCTGTTCACTTGAGAATGAACCATGGAGGTTCGAAACGTCGTGCAAATTATACAAATAAGTGTAATACACTCTATAGTAAATCACTTCTTTTCTTCACCTTAAAAGTACGATAATGAGTTTTGAAGAACTCCTATTTCAATTAAGCCCTGATGCTAAGAAAATAGTTAGAGGGATAGAAGCACTAAACCAGAAAATAATAAATACAGAATATGCGGTCATATTCAATGAAACATGTTTGAAAGAAAACCTGCTGCCAGTATACACCAATATATATATATATATATATATATATATATATATATATATATATATATATATATATATATATATATATATATATATATATATATATATATATATATGTTTCATGATGTTTTCATGAAATAGTTCCGTGATTTGGGTGTTCATGGTAGGTCGCTCTATTCTTATGTGAATTGCCTCAAGAATTTGTAATCTTCTTGAATCTTGGGTTTTGTCTATTATGCAAGTATTCTTGTTCAACATTTCTCTTGTTAGAGTAATGTCATGGGCTTGTCTCATGTGATTCCTAGGGGCACCAGATTGAAGATGGCATGTCAAACGCCTCGTCAGCTTGGTCGACGTCATACCTATGTACTTACATTGAAGGTTACATCCTTCGTGGGGGCAAGTGTACATGTATACAACGCTTGACTGCTGTAGAGGGTTCTCCGTCGGCTTCGGGCTGTTTTTGATAAGGAGTTCGGAAGTCTTCTTGGTTTTGTAGAATATAATCAGGTTTATGTTTTGGTTAGGAGT
>NC_091170.1:25802760-25942760 GCF_040958095.1 Procambarus clarkii
TCGCGAGTGACATCAGCTCTCCTTAGCTGGGTATGGGACGGATGGGATACAGACTCGATGACGTCTATCTGTTCACTCCTTCGATCGAGGTATGGATTATAACCTGAAATGGAACAAAATGATATTCAGCATGGGTGAAGGGGAAAATATGATTATTATGCATGTGTTTGCTTGCAAGTGGATGACAATGATGAAAATATAATACAGATACGAGAAGTATATTTATATATGATTCCTACGTTTATGTGAAATTTCATTCCGACGATGACCTCTTCGCGGGGCAGGTAAGCAGTAAGGACACTTCACTGTTTTGTAAACTGGAATTGAAAAGAACATATTTAAATGAGTGGAATGTAATAGCCGAATGAGTAAATATTCTCACACTATAAGAGAGAGATAATAGTTTACACATGCGATATTTCACCTGTGAATGCCATAAAATGAACTGTGGAATATTAAATAAGAATATCACTCACGGTTATCGCAGAAAATCTGCTGACATCGCTTGCATTTGATGTCGTAATGGCCTAGGGGCGGTTTTTCACAGCTTGTGCACTGAAAACGACATAGTTGATTTGGTAATGGAATATAGAAGACACCGCATATCATGCAGGCTGTTAAGGTTCGTCTTTTAATGACGCGGAACTGTATGGTGTGTGTGTGTAGTGAATGAAGACTCACAGTGAACTAACGGCGCGTTTGTGTGTGAGGGGAGGGAAACAATCCCAGTCAAATGAGAAGTGATTGATGGTTGGCAGGTGAGGGCCTGCTGGCGGAAGTAAGAACAACGCCCCTCCTTAACGAATCCGCAGTGGTGGGAGAGGCCTGCTGGGGTGAACATCTCCAAGACCTCTCTGAAGACACTGAAAAACGATTAAGGCAAATGAACCACATCCACAAGAGGCTGCTCTCTCATACCCCCCTCAACACTTACGGCCTCCTGTAGGGGGAACTAATGGACGTCAATGATATCCTCTCAGGTATGGGGGCTCCCCTCTCCCTACACAACATAACCTACATGCTCCTCCTCCTCCTCCCTACATGACCGCATACCATCCACATAGCTTCCAGCTCCTACCCAACATGACACACTCTCAAGTGACGCCTGGCCGGACGCCATGCGTCATAACATCCGGGGAAACCTTTGAGACTGATGTCCAGTCCTGACCCATTTGCTCTAAATGCCACAGTAAATACTGAGCTAAATAAAGTCCATCTTTGGCTAACTGCCAACAAACTCACCCTTAACATTGACAAAACTTTCTATATTCTGTTTGGCAATAAATCCTCTAATCAAATAAATCTCAAAATAAACAATACCCAAATTTGTAACAAATTTGATGGCAAATTCCTTGGCATTCTCATTGACCACAAGCTGAATTTCCAGGGACACATTCTAAATATATCAAAAAAAGTTTCAAAAACTGTTGGCATTCTTTCTAAGATCAGATATTATGTACCACGCCCTGCCCTGGTGACTCTCTATTACTCCCTTATCTATCCATATCTCAACTATGGTATTTGTGCTTGGGGCTCTACTACCCAAAATCACTTACGTCCTCTAATTACTCAACACAAAGCTGCTATTAGGACAATATCCAACTCTGGCCCCAGACATCACTCGGTACCCCTACTCAAATCTCTGAATATGTTAGACATTAAGTCACTGCACATTCTCTCATGTGTATTATACATATATAAAACGCTAAACTATAATGCCAATCCTGATCTCAAAAGCTTCATAGAAGGTTGTAACAGAACCCATGAGCACTACACCAGAAATAAATACAGTTTTGATATTCCTAGAGTTACGACTTAATCAAATTAGAAATGCTCTACAAATCAAGGGGCCCAGAATGTGGAATGACCTTCCCAACCATGTTAAAGACTGTACCTCTCTCAACCAGTTTAAGTTAAAAGCGAAGCTATACCTAATAAATTCCCTGTAACCTACCTTACCCTTCTATTGTCAACCAATGTCTGTTTTTTTTTTTAAAGAGCGCTGTTTGTCGACATAATTGTATTTGTGCTGCTTTTTCAGCTATGTTTTCATTCTACTCATTATGCTCAATTAGTATTTAGCTTGTCATTTAAGTTTATCATGCCCGAAACGCTTTGCTTAATAGTGGCTTTAGGCATTGTATGTACTAGCTCTACCTATAAGTCAACCAATCTTTGTAAAAATTTATTGTATGTATGTACCTTACCTAAATAAACATTTTTTTTTATTTTTATTTTACATGCCCACATGCTTATTCTCCCCTCCCCTCTTACCTACGTGACACACATTTTACCCTCTGTGACCCCTCAACGTCCCCATTTTACCCCCTCTGCGACGCTACCCGTCCCATTCTACGGACTCCCTACACTACTTTTGACTATGACCGAGTTCGATCCCCAAGGTTCTCCTAAGGTTTGGGACGGTCGTAGGCATATATTTCACTAATCATGAGTACCCTGAACGGTGGGCCACTTTGCCAATCATCAGTCACTCCCTATATATGTACAGACTCGTTATTCTCTGGATAGCTATATACACTAAGAGGTGTACCCATTATCTACTGTGTATTCACCTAGTTGTATTTACCAAGTTGTGCCTGAGCTCTGCTCTTTCGACCCCGCCTCTCATCTGTCAATGAACTGTTTCTACTACTATTAATTTTTTTTCCAACACCACACACACACCCCAGGAAGCAACCCGTGACAGCTGACTAACTCCCAGGTACCTATTTACTGATAGGTAACAGGGGCTTAGGGTGAAAGAAACTCTGCCCATCGTTTCTCGCCAGGCGCCCGGGATCGAACCCGGGACCACACGATCACATGTCCTGTGTGCTGTCCGCTCGGCCGCCGGCTCCGTATATACGCAGTGTATATACACTGAGAGGCAGGACAGAGAAGGACTGGGTAGATTGTGTATTTCTGGACTTCCAAAACCATATGTCGGGTTTCGTAAACTGTTTTAATGTCATTCCTCTTGCTAAACAATCGGCAGGGTTGTCCTTGGTTGGGACATGTCAAAATTGGAAGCCTGCAGAAATTTCTCATATTTCAGCAACTCGATTGCTTGCGAATGTGGATCTATTATTATCATTTCTTACCTATTGTAAGTCAGTTTCATTGTCAGAGCAATAATTATACCTGTAATGTTTATGATAGACAGCGTTTGCTGTATGTGAACTGTTAACCGAGTGCCGGTAAGTAATACTGTCAATTAGAGGTAAAGTTCTTTTTTTCAGTGGAGCAACTGTTGCACGGGATGTTATTAAATGGCCTTCGAGGCCAATTAAGGTTCATCTAGTGTGTGTGAGCTTGAACTGACCATTTTGGTTACTGGTTTGACTCACTTCAACTTAAAAATATTGCTTAATAGTAGGTGTAAGTGTACATGTGAATGCATTTTGGCAACTGATTGATTTTGTCGCCAGGTGTTGAGTTTCGAGTTAATTCATCATTTCACACCTGTGTCAGGTGTGTCCGTGGACACACACGACACAGGTGAGGATGTGGGAATCATCTCTAAAGGTGAGATGAGTGCCCCCACCCGCGCGGCTCTTTTCCTCAGATATAATAATGTGTAGAACTGGATCCGTGTGTGGGTTTGGGTAGAGAGGCTAAGGGGAGGTAAGTGTGGTAATAGGTGTGTGTAGTATATGTGCAAGAGTGTAATATGAAAATATACGTGTAAATAGCGTAGAGTTAAGCAGGGTATGTAGTTATGTATAAATAGTTAAATAATAATAGTATGTAGGATCGAGAAGGGTATGTTGAGGGTGGAGAGAGGGAGGCCCTCCCATGGACCACCCAGGAGCTTTGGGTGGGAGTGGTAATGCACCTCACACTCTCCTGTTTTTAAACAATATGTCTGTGGTACGTAGAAAAGGACAGATGATGGAGTGAAGAGTGTTTATTTTATCAAAAACGTATAACATTCTTACCATAGTCTCCGCCGCTACTAATCAAGGTAGTATTCAAGAGCGAGGTCATCAAAGAGGACATCCTAGTAAAGAAGAGCAAACTGAGGTATGCAAGGACCTACAAAGAGGTATATGTTCAGAGGGACAGATAGTAAGGGCAGCAGATGCAAGGAAAAGGCGCAGGGAGAGGGAAGGGAGCCATGTAACCTCAGCCTCCAACCCAGCAATCCCAGAGGGGAGTGGGGAACCCCAATCCAGCAACTCAGGAACGCAATGGGGAATGCAACACCCCAGCTCACCACCCAAAAGGGCATCCCCTATCCCCCAGCGCAAACCCTTCCTTGCCCCTGCACAATGCCCATCATAAAACCCAAATCCTCCCTCTCCCCTTACCCCAAGTATCCCCTGCTTTCCCAGCCCCTGATCTTCTTCCTTCCCCAAGCAAGCCCAGGCGAGACCTAAGCCCTCCATCCCCCACCCCACCTCCCCCAAACCCCTGTCAACTACACCACAGGAGGGCGTGCCCTCTCCCCAAGCAATCCCTGGCCCCCTCACCCCCAGGACTTCTTCCTGCCCCAAGCAGGCCTGAGCAAGACCTAAGCTCTCCATCCCCCACTCCACCTCCCCCTTAACCCCTGGCAACTGCCTCGCAGGAGGATGACCCTTCCCAAGTAGCAATGACCATGGAACAACTTCCTACACTTGTGGGGAGTGAGGGTGAAATTGGATATAAGAAAGTGAGCTTCAAGGTAATGTACTCAAACATCGATGGGATTACCAATAAAGCAAGTGAACTGGCAGAAAGGGCTCAAGAAGAAAACCCTGATGTAATAGGACTCACGGAAACAAAATTGTCAGGAGTCATAACAGATGCTGTGTTTCCAAAGGACTAGTATATAATAAGGAAAGAGAGGGAAGAGAGAGGAGGGGGAGAAGTGGCTCTGCTGATAAGGAAGGACTGGATAAGGAAGGACTTTTGATGAGATGGAAATTCCGGACTGTGACGGGTTCAGAGATTACATAACAGGAACTATAACAATGGGTGGACCTAAGATAATAGTGGCAGTCATTTACAACCCTCCCCTCAATGACAGAAGACCTAGACAGGAGTTTGATAGGAACAACATGACAACCATTAATATAATAGAGAGAGCAGCTTCAGTTGCCTGCAGGAATGGCTCAAGACTCGTAATCATGGGGGATTTCAACCATGGAAAGATAGACTGGGAGAATGGGGACCCACATGGTGGTGCATATACGTGGAGAGCTAAACTCGTGGAAGTGGCGACAAGGAACTTTCTGACCCAGCATGTCAAGGAACCCACAAGAGTGAGAGGCGATGATGAACCAGCTAGATTCGACTTGATATTCACCCTGAATGAATCAGAAATAAGGGACGTCAAAGTTGAAGCCCCCCCATAGGAATGAGTGACCACAGTGTACTGATTTTTGAGTACTTGGTGGAGGTAGGGATAACCTATCCAAGGATGGAAGGGAAAAAGACTAAATTACCGAAGAGGAAAATATGACGAGATGAGGAACTTCCTCAGGGGAATATCATGGGAAACAGAATTTGGAGACAAGAATGTGCAGGACATAATGGATTATGTCACCTAGAAGTGCCAGGAAGCTGCAAACAGGTTTATCCCCGTCCAAAAGGAGAAAAACGAAAAACAACAGAAAAACCCAAGGTTCAACCAGGAATGCAAGGTAGCAAAGCAACTGAGTAAAAAAACATGGAGAAACTACAGAAATAACAGAACACCGGAGAGCTGGGAGAGATACCAGAGGGCTAGAAATGAGTACCTCAGAGTGAGGAGGGAAGCAGAGAGACAGTTTGAAAATGACATACCGAGTAAAGCCAAGATCCAACCAAAGCTGCTCCATAGCCACATCAGGAGGAAAACAGCAGTGAAGGAACAAGTGATGTAACTGAGAAAAGGGGAGAACAGATACACAGAGAATGACAAGGAGGTGTGTGAAGAACTCAACAAGAGATTCCAGGAGGTCTTCACAATAGAACAAGGAGAGGCCCCTGCATTAAATAAGAAGGAGGCAAGCCAAGCAACCTTGGAGGAATTTGACCTCACCAGTGATGAGGTCAAAAGGTCTCTGCTGGAGCTGGATGTGACAAAGGCTGTTGGGCCTGACAGAATCTCACCATGGATACTAAAGGAAGGTGCAGAAGCACTAAGTGTGCCACTCTCTATGGTGTATAACAGGTCACTGGAAACTGGAGACTTACCAGAAAGTTGGAAGACAGCTAACGTAGTCCCAATATACAAGAAGGGGGACAGGCAAGAGGCACTGAACTACAGGCCAGTTTCCCTAACTTGTATACCATGCAAAGTGATGGAGAAGATCGTGAGGAAAAGGCTCGTAGAGCATCTGGAGGGAAATAACTTTGTAACACACCGCCAACATGGGTTCAGGGATGGTAAATCGTGCCTCACAGGGTTAATAGAATTATATGACGAGGCAACAAAAATTAGGCAGGAAAGAGAAGGGTGGGCCGACTGTATTTTCCTGGACTGCCAAAAAGCGTTTGACACAGTACCCCATAAAAGGCTGTTAAAAAAGTTGGAGCATCAGGCAGGAGTAAAAGGTAAGGTGCTCCAGTGGATAAGGGAGTACTTAAGCAACAGGAAACAACGAGTAACAGTGAGGGGGGAGACGTCAGAGTGGCAAGATGTCACCAGCGGAGTCCCACAGGGCTCAGTACTCTGACCCATCCTGTTTCTAATATATGTAAACGATCTTCCGGAGGGTATAGACTCGTTCCTCTCAATGTTTGCTGATGATGCAAAATTATTAACTTTTTCTTTGCTTTTATTTATTACCTAGGTTGCCTAGCCTCGCCATACTCCCTTACTCCATTGTATCTCAAAATGTGTCTCAAAATGCAAATTATTACTTACAGTGTACCTGAGAGTACTTGTAAGCAATCTACCTCATTTTTCTTTTTTGCTTATTTCGTGTTTGTCTTGTATAGTCTTGATTATATTTTTATTATTTCCCCCCTTTGATATCAAAATTTTATTTTGTAATTGCCATTTTTGCCTTGTTTTCCTACAACCAGCCTTCTTATGCAAACAAGTATAGACCCAGAACTAAACCTCTTATCCACTATCTATGTCAATCATCACTTTAATGATCAAAATTGCAGATGTTTTACAGCACATGATGTAAACAATGTATTAACACATAATCACAATATCTCTGTAATTAACTTGGATGTAACAATGAAGCAAAAGCAATGGATGTAAGAATGATGAAGCAAACACTTCAATGATGTTAGTGCCTTGATATAAACTATTGGCAACAAATTGTCTTTTATTATACTTACTGAAACGTGGTTAAAAGAGGATACTACTCAACTCTTAACATGCCGAACTACTCAGCAATTCACAACTGTCGACCAATTCAGAGAGGTGGTGGTACTGCTCTTTACTACCACCAAGAACTAACATGCTTAAAAGTAATTAGAACTAGAGACTGCTGTGGGGGGTATATCTTCGCCAGCTTCAGAGTCAAGGGTGCTGAGTCTGTCCTGACTATGGGAGCAGTCTATAGAATTCCTAACACTGATGTGTCCGAATTCAACTCTAACCTTAGAAATCTAATACTAGATAACAGACTGAACAAAAACCATCTAATTATCGCAGGGGACTTTAATACTGACCTCTGCGAGCCTGAAAACCCTACTGCTGCCAGCTTCCTCAACTGTATGAATTCCTGCTTCCTCATACCCTTAATCACTAGACCTACTAGAATCACTGATAGCACTGCCACGACTCTTGATCACATCTGGACCAACATAACCTCTCCACTCACTACAGGGATAATCGTCGATAGCACTACAGACCATTACCCCACATTTCTCCTAACTAACATTAACAAATCACCTCTAGAGACAAGGGAGATAAGCTTTAGGCTGCACAATGAAACTGCAATAGGCAATTTTATAGCTGCTGCTGCTAATGTCAACTGGGAGTCCGAATTAGGTAATATAGGGGACATCAACCTAGCAGTGCAATCTTTTCTTCAAAAAACTCTCAGCCTTTATAACACTCACTGTCCTATGCTAACGAAACAAGTCACAACTAAAATGCTAAGCAATCCTTGGCTTACAAAGGGAATACTTAAATCCATTAATAAAAAACATGACCTTGAGAAGAAGTATAGGTTAGGAATCGTCTCCAAAGAATTTTCAAAGAATTACTCAGTCATTGCTATCTAAAATAATTAGAAGAGCCAAAACTAAATACTACGAAGATAAATTTATCCAAACAAAAGGCAACATTAAGAAAACATGGAGCACAATTTCACAAATATTGAGATCAAAGAAGATTTTAAATAACAAACCAATACTCCTGTCTAATAACGATGGTCAGCTTAGATCGAACCTCTGATACTGCTATTGAGTTCAATAGGTTCTTCTCTTCCATTGGGTCATCCCTTGCAAATGATATTCCATCTTCCAGTACTGATGTTCAGGACTATCTTACAGGTAACTATCCACAGTCTCTGTACCTAACGCCTGCAAATTCCACTGATGTAAATGTGGTAATCCTTTCCCTTAAAATCAAGTCTAGTGCCCTTGAGGAGATACCAACTTTAATTTACAAAAAAGCCTCCAGATTTTTAGTCCCTGCTATTGCATTGCTCTTCAACAACTCACTGGAATTCCAAACCTTTCCAGATATTCTAAAAAAAAAAAGCCAGAGTAACCCCTGTCCACAAATGTGGTGATCTCATTGATGTTAACAACTACAGACCCATATCAATTCTGCCAAACTTGTCAAAAATATTTGAAAAACTAATCTACAAGCAGCTTTACTCTTACGTAGTCAAACACAATATATTTAGCTTTTGTCAATATGGCTTCAGTCCCCAAAAAAGCACTAATGATGCACTTATTAGTATGATTAACTTGATACATGCAGCTCTTAATAAAAATGAGTTCCCTGTTGGGTTATTTGTGGACATGCGTAAGGCATTTGACACTGTCACCCACCAAAACCTTCTTCTTAAATTACATTATGGAGTCAGAGGACACTCCCAGCAATACCTCAAATCTTACCTTACTGACAGGCTCCAGTATGTTTCTGTGAATAATTTAATTTCTCCCACCCTACCTATCAACATTTGTGTTCCTCAGGGCAGCATACTTGGCCCTCTCCTCTTTCTCATTTACATTAATGACCTTCTAAATGCCTCCCAACACCTTAAACCAATTGTATTTGCTGACGAAACAACCTTCATTTATTCCAGTCCTGACCCCCTTGCTCTAAATGTCACAGTGAATACTGAGCTAAATAAAGTCCGTCTTTGGCTAACTGCCAACAAACTCACCCTCATCATTGACAAAGCTTTCTATATTTTGTTTGGCAATAAATCCTCAAATCAAATAAATCTCAGGATAAATAATACCCAAATTTGCAACAAAGTAGACGGCAAATTCCTTGGCGTTCTCATTGACCACAAGCTGAATTTCCAGGGACACATTCTAAATGTATCAAAGAAAAGTTTCAAAAACTGTTGGCATTCATTCTAAGATCAGATATTATGTACCTCGCCCTGCCCTAGTTATGCTCTATTACTCCCTCATCTATCCTTATCTCAACTATGGTATCTGTGCTTGGGGTTCTAATACCCAAATTCATTTACGTCCTCTAATTACTCAACACAAAGCTGCTATTAGGACGATTTCCAACTCTGGCCCCAGACATCACTCGGTACCCCTACTCAAATCTCTGAATATGTTAGATATTAAGTCACTGCACATCCTCTCATGTGTATTATATATATATAAAACGCTGAACTGTAATGCCAATCCTGACCTTAAAAGCTTCGTTGAAGGTTGTAACAGAACCCATGAGCATCACACCAGAAACAAATACCTTTTTGATAGTCGAAGAGTACGACTTAATCAAACTAGAAATGATCTACAAATCATGGGACCCATAATGTGGAATGACCTTCCCATGATCATGTTACAGACTGTACCTCTCTTAACCAGTTTAAGATAAAAACTAAGCACTACCTAATTAATTTCCTGTAACCTACCTGATGCCTATAATGTCAACCCATGTCTGTTATTTTTAAACAATGCTGTTTGTCGACCAAATTATATTTTTGCCGATTTCCTGCTATGTTTCCCCCTTTTTTATTTTTATATTTTTCTCAACACATTTTATACTTTAATCTCAATTAGTATTAAATTTTAGTCTTTAGTATTTTTCCTGCCCGAAACGCTTTGCATAATAGTGGCTTTAGGCATTGTATGTACTAGCTCTATCTATAGATTCATCAAAATCTGTATCACCCCTTGTATGTATGTACTTTACTTAAATAAACATTTGATTTGATTTTTTGATTCATGTCGGAAGACCTTACCTTTAAAGAACACAATAAAGTAGCCGTCACAACTGCAAGAAAAATGACCGGTAGGATAACAAGAACTTTTCACACTAGAGATGCTGTACCGATCATGATACTTTTCAAAACGCTTGTGCTCTCTAGAGTGGAGTACTGCTGCACAATGACAGCCCCTTTCAAAGTTGGAGAAAAAACTGACCTGGAGAGCGTGCAGAGATCCTTTACTGCTAGAATCCACTCAGTAAAACATTTAAACTACTGGGATCGACTAAAGAGCGTAAATCTGTATTCCCTTGAGTGTAGGCGGGAGAGATACATAATAATCTATACGTGAAAAATAATTGAAGGGCTGGTCCCAAACCTGCACACAGAAATAACATCACATGAGACCTGAAGACATGGCAGTATGTGCAGAATACCCCCGTTGAAAAGCAAAGGTGCAACAGGTACTCGCTTCCACTACACATAAGGGGCATAACTAGCAGACCCCTCACAGTGTTCAGGAGAGAACTGGATAAGCACCTCCAAAGGATACCAAAGGATACCGCGTCCAACAGCCTGGTTGATCATTCCAGCAAGCAGGAGACCTGGTCGACGACCGGGCCGCGGGGATGCTAAGCCCGGGGAAGCACCTCATGGTAGTCTCGAAAACACCACATTTCAACAGGAACGTGCCACACACCAATCACAAGACCTCGAAGTTCTCGTAGAAGCCAAACGTCTAACCAGTAAAATGGTAAAATAAGCCAGTAAAATTTTGTTTACCAAAGCAGAGTTGCAAAACAAGGAAACAGGATTGGTTCAACAGAAATTTTGAGAGGGCTAGAGACCAAAAGGCACAAAATGGAATAACAGGAATCGATAAAATTGATAGGAAAGAATTCCCGAGACCTGGAACTTCAAGAACAAGAAGTCATAGATTTAAACTAACTAAAGTAACTAACTAACTAAACTTCAATTCTTTTGTATAGTTGCATTTATTGTTGTGTTTTGCTATAATAATTCTCTAATTACAGCAGACTTAGTATTTAAGTAAGCATCTACCTCAGTGTCATAGTAAAATCTTGCTCATATATATAATCTTACCCTGTTATTTTTTAAATTTAATTGTAATTTGATTTATACATCATTTATTGTAATTAATTATTGAGCTCATTTTGTTTTCTTAAGTTCATACTAATTATAGGTTCACAACTAAGCTATATTAAAAAAATTATTTTTAAGATTATTTTTACTTTACGATTATTATTTGTCTCATTATTTTTTGCTATATATTATTCTTGTCAGTCTACAGATTTTTTCTTCTCTCTTTACCTAACTTCTGTATCTTTCCTCACTATCTACGTTGATCTTTACTCTACTTCAAATTGTTTCTATTTTTTGTGTACTTCCTCCTAAAATCCTCCCAAATTAAATATTATCCTCTAATTAAATAAAATCCTCCTAAATTAAAATTATCTGTTAGTTTAAGGACCTGTCCGAAACGCTGCGCGTACTAGTGGCTTTAGAAGATTGTAAATACTATGCTATGTATTCTCACAAACCCAATGTACCTTCTTGTATATAAATAAATAAATAAATAAAATAAATAAATAAATAAATAAATAAATAAATAAATAAATAAGTAAATAAATAAAGCTTTCGAAGAAATATATACTCACTAGGCACCACCAATTAACACACCAGGCATCAAACACACACTGAATGCACCTGCAGACACACAACAGCACTATCAACATAACATAGATTACTCCATAAAAAAAATCATTAAGTTATTGGACCTAGACTTATTTATTTATCTTCGATTTAACACAACATGCACCAGACACATGCTAGCATCGTACACACTGGGATAAAACAAACATTAGGCTGGAAGTCAGAAAGGAATTTAAGGAATTTTACTGGATAGACCTTTATACCAAAACAGATGCAGAACTTGGAAACAGGAATTCTTCAACAGAAAGTTTGTATTGTAACAAACAATTTGTTAACAAACAACACAGAAATCATCGATAGATACAGCGATAGCAGGCGGCTTGACATCTGCGAGGCACTACACATCAAAAAGTCAACACCAGCAATCAACAGCCAATTAATGCACAACTATATTCTACCCACTTCAAGACTCTGTATGGGCCAATAGGCCCTTTGCAGTTACTTCCATTACATCAAAACAACAAACAAAACAAAAAATTTATTCAGGTAAAGTACATACATACAAGGTGAGATACAAAAAGTTGATGGATTTATAGATAGAGCTAGTACATAGAATGCATAAAGCCACTATTACGCAAAACGTTTTGGGCAGGAAAAACACTAAAACTAAAACTTAATACTAATTGAGATTAAAGCATAAATTGTGTTGAGAAAAAAAATAAGAAAAAAAGAAAAAAAGGGGGGAAGGGGGGTGGAAAACATGGCAGAAAAAAAGCAAACATGCAATTTGGTCAACAAACAGCATTCTTTCAAGCAGTTGACAGGGGTTGACATTTTGGAGGTGAGGTAGGTTACATGGAGTTAATAAGGTAGTACTTTGTTTTTATCTTAAACTGGTTGGGAGAGGTCTTTAACATAATTAGGAAGGTTATTCCACATTCGAGGTCCCTTGATTTGTAGAGCATTTCTAGTTTGATTAAGTCGTACTTTTGGAATATCAAATAGGTATTTGTTTCTGGTGTGGTGCTCATGGGATCTGTTACAACCTTCTAGGAAGCTTTTAAGGTCAGAATTGACATTACAGTTCAGTGTTTTATATATATAAAATACACATGAGAGGATGTGCAGTGACTTAATATATTCAAAGATTTGAGTAGGGGTACCAAGTGATATCTAGGGCCAGAGTTAGATATTGTCCTAATAGAAGCTTTGTGTTGAGTAATTAGAGGACGTAAATGATTTTGGGTTGTAGAACCCCAAGCACAAATACTATAGTTGTGATAAGGATAGATGAGAGAATAATAGAGTGTCACCAGGACAGGGCGAGGTACATAATATCTGATCTTAGAATGAATGCCAACAGTTTTTGAAACTTTTCTTTGATACATTTAGAATGTGTCCCTGGAAATTCAGCTTGTGGTCAATAAGAACGCCAAGGAATTTGCCATCTACTTTGTTACAAATTTGAGTATTGTTAATCCTGAGATTTATTTGATTTGAGGATTTATTGCCAAACAAAATATAGAAAGTTTTGTCAATAATGAGGATGAGTTTGTTGGCAGTTAGCCAGTGATGGACTTTATTTAGCTCAGTATTCACTGTGACATTTAGAGCAAGGGGGTCAGGACTGGAGTAAATGAAGGTCCTGTCGTCAGCAAATAGAATTAGTTTGAGATGTTAGGAGGCATTTGGAAGGTCATTAATGTAAATGAGAAAAAGGAGAGGGCCAAGTATGCTGCCCTGAGGAACACCAATGTTGATGGGTAGGGTGGGAGAAATTGTATTATTCACAGAAACATACTAGAGCCTGTCAGTAAGGTAAGACTTAATGTACTGCAGGGAGTGACCTCTGACTCCATAATGATGTAATTTAAGAAGAAGGTTTTGGTGATTAACAGTGTCAAAAGCCTTACTCAGGTCTACAAATAACCCAACAGGGAACTCATTTTTATCAAGAGCTGTATGTATCAAGTTAATCATACTAATAAGTGCATCGATAGTGCTTTTTTTTTGGGTCTGAAGCCATATTGACAAGAGCTGAGTATATTGAGTTTGGCTAGATAAGAGTAAAGCTGCTTATAGATTAGTTTTTCAAATATTTTTGACAAGTTTGGCAGAATTGATATAGGTCTGAAGTTGTTAACATCAGTAGGATCACCACATTTGTGGACAGGGGTTACTCTCGCTTTTTTTTTTAGAATATCTGGAAAGATTTGGAGTTCAAGTGACTTGTTGAAGAGCAATGCAATGGCAGGAGCTAAAAATCTGAAGGCTTTTTTGTAAATAAGAGCTGGTATCTCCTCAAGGGCACTAGACTTGGTTTTAAAGGAAAGGATTATGTCAGTAACATCAGTGGAATTTGCAGGCTTTTGATACACAGACTGTTGATATATATATATATATATATATATATATATATATATATATATATATATATATATATATATATATATATATATATATATATATATATATACATATATATGTATATATGTATATATATATATATATAAGGCCCTGCTCAAACTGGACTTTAAGAATGCCTTCAACATGGTCAGAAGAGATGCAGTACTTTGTGCCGTACATCGCCATTTCCGGCCCCTCTACCTGTTCATACTATCGTGCTACAGTGGTGAGTCAAAACTGCTCTTTGGTGAACATGAAATCAGATCATGTGAAGGTGTTCAGCAAGGTGATCCTCTTGCTCCCCTTCTTTTCTGCTTAGTCTTAAAAGAAATCACCGAAAGCTTGTCCAGCGAGTTCAACATCTGGTTTTTGGATGATGGCACCATAGCTGGCACCGTAGACCATCTCTTGGCAGATATCAGGAAAATAAAGGAGCAAGAAGTAAGCCTGGGTCTTGTCCTGAACCCTTCCAAGTGTGAAGTAGTCTCTTCCAACCCAGACATCGTAGCTAGAATAAGGTCTGCCTTGCCTGGAGCCCATGTCATTAGGGCCGAGAACAGCACCCTCCTTGGAGCCCCCCTCGGGTCTAACGCCATTGAGGCGATCCTTGACAAGAAAATCGCAGACCTTAGGAGGATGGAAGACAGAATAGGTGACATCGATGCCCACGATGCTTTTTATCTCCTCACCAAATGCCTATCCCTTCCGAGGCTAACCTACTTTCTGAGGTGCGCCCCATCTTACGACAGCCGAAAGCTTGAAGAGTATGACCTCTTACTGAAGACCATGCTGGAAAAAGTTGTTAACCTCTCCCTCAACGAATGCCAGTGGAAACAAGCCACTCTTCCTGTTAGGCTCGGTGGCTTGGGTGTCCGCACTGCTACCCAAATTGCTGTCCCAGCCTTCCTGTCTTCCTCCTCAGCATCAGATGACCTGGTTAAGGAAATTCTACCTGACACCTTGAGTGATGTAGCGGGGATACAGGACCCCCACTACACGGAATGCGACACGAAATGGGGTGCCATGGCAGACCCAGCACTCAGACCAGCCATGCCGAAAGCCAAGAAACAATCCAGTTGGGACAGCCCCATTGTAGACAAAGAAGCCACAGCTTTGCTGGAGGCAGCAACAACTCCCAGTGATCGTGCACGCCTCACAGCTGTGGAGGCTCCCCATGCAGGGGACTTCATTTTGGCAGTCGCTATGTCTGCGACAGGCACACGTCTTGATCCGCAGGAGCTCCGTATTGCAGTCGCTCTCCGTCTTGCTGCCCCTATCCACACTGTTCATAGGTGTATTTGCGGCGAGGCAGATGCTGACGAATATGGACTGCATGGCCTGCACTGTGGAAAATCTGGTGGTTGGCACACTAGACACGACGAAGTCAATGACATCATTAAAAGAAACCTAGCCTCTGCTCAGTGTCCAGCGGAGAGAGAGCCCCGCAACCTACTGAACCGTGACTCTGTTAGCTTTGCCGGCCGACCAGACGGAATCACACTGCGACCGTGAGAGGGTGGCAGACAGTTGGCATGGGACTATACTTGTGTATCCACCCTGGCAACCACATACATCAACCTCTGTGCCGGCACAGCAGGAGCCGCGGCGACACGCAGAGAAAGAGACAAGTCAGCCAAGTACAGGCAATTAGATCATCGGTACAACTTCGTTCCAATAGGGTCTGAGACCCTATGCCCATGGGGAGAGAGTGCAAGAAGGTCTCTCAAGGATCTTGGTTCCAAGCTCATTGACACCACAAGAGACCCTAGAGCAGCAAGTTTTCTCTTTCAGCGCCTCAGTGTCGCGATCCAGAGGGGAAATGCTCGCTGCATCCTCGGTTCATGCCCGGCGTCGGAGGAATTCGAGGAAATCTACAGCCTCTAGGAAGCGAACTTTTTTTTGTGTCCTCTTAATGTTAATTTTTTGTATAAAATCAGATATGTAACTGTATAACCTTGCATAATAAAGTGTACACCATAAAAAAAAGGGGGTGGTAGGAGAAGCGAACACTCTTACGTATTCAGAGTTAAATGGCAAGTTTTTCCCTGAATGCTCTGTGTTCCCTTCTCTGAGGCTGTGGGTCCCTATAATTGCACCAGTGGTGGTACCCCCCTAAATATATATATATATATATATATATATATATATATATATATATATATATATATATATATATATATATATATATATATATATATATATATATGTTGTACCTAGTAGCCAGAACGTCGTACTCGGCCTACTATGCAAGGCCCGATTTGCCTAATAAGCCAAGTTTTCCTGAATTAATATATTTTCTCTAATTTTTTTCTTATGAAATGATAAAGCTACCCATTTCTTTATGTATGAGGTCAATTTTTTTATTGGAGTTAAAATTATTAACGTAGATATATGACCAAACCTAACCAACCCTACCTAACCTAACCTAACCTATCTTTATAGGTTAGGTTAGGTTAGGTAGCCGAAAAAGTTAGGTTAGGTTAGGTTAGGTTGGTTAGGTAGTCGAAAAACAATTAATTCATGAAAACTTGGCTTATTAGGCAAATCAGGCCTTGCATAGTAGGCTGAGAAGTGCGTTCTGGCTATTAGGTACAACATATATATATATATATATATATATATATATATATATATATATATATATATATATCTATATCTATATATATATATATATATATATATATATATACATATATATATATATATATATATATATATATATATATATATATATATATATATATATATATATATATATATATATATATATATATAAAAGTTTGTGAGGGTACCACCTCTGGTGCCAATGTGGGGACCCATAGCCTCGGAGAAGAAAATAAAAAGTATTCAGAGGAGACCTTGTGGTTTCTCACTGAACACTAATATTATCTTCTCCTACCACCCCCATTCTTTTGTATGTACACATATATATTTACTTTATTTGAACTTTGTTACAAAAAAGGAGTTACATATGGGTTACAAAGATGATTGTCATAGGTTGTCGAGTTCCTCCAGCTCCTCAGATGGCGGGCAGGAACCCTGGATGCAGTGCGCATTTCCCCTCTGTATCGCCACACTGAAGCGCTGGAAAAGAAAGCTTGCAGCTCTCGGGTCCCTTGTTGTTTCAATGAGCCTAGAACCCAGTTCCTTCAAAAAACTGGTAGCACTTTTACCCCAGGCGCCGAGTGTCTCAGAAGCAATGGGGACAAAATTGTAGTGGTGATCCAGTTCTCTATACTTACGGGATTTGGCTGCTTCGTTGTGGGTGGCAGCGCCACCTGGTTGTGCAACACTGAGGTTAATGTAGGTGTTAGCCAGGGTTGATACGCACGTGTAGTCCCATTCCAACTGCTTGCCATTCTTCCAGGGGTTCACTGTGATACCATCCGGGCGACCAATAAGAGCATCAGAGTTACGGGGCGTTAGGTAACGGGGCTCTCTTTCAGCTGGGCATCCAGCTGTGGTGAGGCTCCTCTTGATGATGTCATTAACTTCACTGTGCCTCGAGTGCCATCCCCCTGTGCTTTGGCAGAGTAGGCCATGGTGGCCGTACCTGTCAGCCACCACCTCGCCGAAAATACACCTATATCTGGTGTGGATTGGGGCAGCAAGGCGGAGGGCCACAGCAATTCGGAGGGCGTGTGGTGTGAGACGCGTGCCAGTTGCCGACATTGGGGTTGCTAACAGGAAATCCCCTGCATGTGGTGCTGCTACTGCTGTGAGGCGAGCAATGTCGTGTTGTGTTGTTGCAGCACCCAGGCACTCTGCAGCAACTTGGTCTACAATGGGACCATCCCAGCTGGATTGCTTGTGGGCTTTTGGGGATGGTGGTTGAGGTGATTGGCCTGCACGAGAGGCCCACTCTGTGGCACAGCGTGTAAAATTGGGATCATGTACACCTGCCAGCTGATGTAAGTGGGCAGGTAGAATTTCCTTCACAAGGTCGTCGGATGCTGATAAGGAGGACAGGAAGGCTGGAACAGCGATTTGCGTTGCTGTTCGAACTCCGAGGCCCCCAAGTCTTACGTGAAGAGAGGCTTGTTTCCACTGTAGGTCATCGAGAGAGAGGTTAAGGGCTTTTTCTAGCATTGATTTCAGTAACCGGTCATACTCACTTAGTTTTTGGCTACTGTAAGATGGTGAACACCTCAGAAAGTATATATATATATATATATATATATATATATATATATATATATATATATATATATATATATATATATATATATATATATATATATATATGTCGTACCTAGTAGCCAGAACGCACTTCTCAGCCTATTATGCAAGGCCCGATTTGCCTAATAAGCCAAGTTTTCCTGAATTAATATATTTTCTCTAATTTTTTTTTATGAAATGACAAAGCTACTCATTTCATTATGTATGAGGTCAATTTTTTTTTATTGGAGTTAAAATTAACATAGATATATGACCGAACCTAACCAACTCTACCTAACCTAACCTAACCTATCTTTATAGGTTAGGTTGGTTTAGGTAGCCGAAAAAGTTAGGTTAGGTTAGGTTAGGTAGGTTAGGTAGGCGAATAAACATTAATTCATGAAAACTTGGCTTATTAGGCAAATCGGGCCTTGCATAGTAGGCTGAGAAGTGCGTTCTGGCTACTAGGTACGACATATATATATATATATATATATATATATATATATATATATATATATATATATATATATATATATATATATATATATATATATATATATATATGTCGTACCTAGTAGCCAGAACGCACTTATCAGCCTGCTATACAAGGCCCGATTTGCCTAATAAGCCAAGTTTTCATGAATTAATATATTTTCTCTAATTTTTTTCTTATGAAATGATAAAGCTACCCATTTCATTACGTATGAGGTCAATTTTTTTTAACGGAGTTAAAATTAACGTAGATATATGACCGAACCTAACCAACCCTACCTAACCTAACGTAACCTATCTTTATAGGTTAGGTTCGGTTAGGTAGCAGAAAAAGTTAGGTTAGGTTAGGTTAGGTAGTCGAAAAAACATTAATTCATGAAAACTTGGCTTATTAGGCAAATCGGGCCTTGCATAGTAGGCTGAAAATGCGTTCTGGCTACTAGGTACGACATATATATATATATATATATATATATATATATATATATATATATATATATATATATATATATATATATATATATACATATATATATATATATATATATATATATATATATATATATATATATATATATATATATATATGTCGTACTTAGTAGCCAGAACTCACTTTTTGGCCTACTATTCAAGGCCCGATTTGCCTAATAAGCCAAGTTTTCCTGAATTAATATATTTTTTCTAATTTTTTTCTTATGAAATGATAAAGCTACTCATTTCATTATGTATGAGATCAATTTTTTTTTATTGGAGTTAAAATTAACGTAGATATATGACCGAACCTAACCAACCCTACCTAACCTAACCTAACCTATCTTTATAGGTTAGGTTTGGTTAGGTAGCCGAAAAAGTTAGGTTAGGTTAGGTTAGGTAGGTTAGGTAGTCGAAAAACAATTAATTCATGAAAACTTGGCTTATTAGGCAAATCGGGCCTTGAATAGAAGGCCAAAAAGTGAGTTCTGGCTACTAGGTACGACATATACATATATATATATATATATGTCGTACCTAGTAGCCAGAACGCACTTCTCAGCCTACTATTCAAGGCCCGATTTGCCTAATAAGCCAAGTTTTCCTGAATTAATATATTTACTATAATTTTTTTCTTATGAAATGATAAAGCAATTCTTTTCTCTATGTATGAGGTCAATTTTTTTTTATTGGAGTTAAAATTAACGTAGATATATGACCGAACCTAACCAACCCTACCTAACCTAACCTAACCTATATTTATAGGTAAGGTTAGGTTAGGTAGCCAAAAAAGCTAGGTTAGGTTAGGTTAGGTAGGTTAGGTAGACGAAAAAACATTAATTCATGAAAACTTGGCTTATTAGGCAAATCGGGCCTTGAATAGTAGGCTGAGAAGTGCGTTCCGGCTATTAGGTACGACATATATATATATATATATATATATATATATATATATATATATATATATATATATATATATATATATATATATATATATATATATATGTCGTACCTAGTAGCCAGAACTCACTTCTCAGCCTACTATTCAAGGCCCGATTTGCCTAATAAGCCAAGTTTTCCTGAATTAATATATTTACAATAATTTTTTTCTTATGAAATGATAAAGCAACCCTTTTCTCTATGTATGAGGTCAATTTTTTTTATTACAGTTAAAATTAACGTAGATATATGACCGAACCTAACCAACCCTACCTAACCTAACCTAACCTATATTTATAGGTAAGGTTAGGTTAGGTAGCCAAAAAAAGCTAGGTTAGGTTAGGTTAGGTAGGTTAGGTAGACGAAAAAACATTAATTCATGAAAACTTGGCTTACTAGGCAAATCGGGCCTTGAATAGTAGGCTGAGAAGTGTGTTCTGGCTATTAGGTACGACATATATATATATATATATATATTCAAGGCCCGACTATTCAAGGCCCGATTTGCCTAATAAGCCAAGTTTTCATGAATTAATGTTTTTTCGTCTACCTAACCTACCTAACCTAACCTAACCTAGCTTTTTTTGGCTACCTAACCTAACCTTACCTATAAATATAGGTTAGGTTAGGTTAGGTAGGGTTGGTTAGGTTCGGTCATATATCTACGTTAATTTTAACTCCAATAAAAAAAAATTGACCTCATACATAGAGAAAAGGGTTGCTTTATCATTTCATAAGAAAAAAATTATAGTAAATATATTAATTCAGGAAAACTTGGCTTATTAGGCAAATCGGGCCTTGAATAGTAGGCTGAGAAGTGAGTTCTGGCTACTAGGTACGACATATATATATATATATATATATATATATATATATATATATATATATATATATATATATATATATATATTGTGACGATAATCTCCTTCAAGAGATTGAGCCTGCTCTTCCCTCCAAAATTACGTCTTCACAATTATATAAAAAGACTATGGAAGAAATGTCCAACAACGCCAACAACACCACCACCAGCCAGGCTTGCCAGGGTGAGCAGAAACGTATGCAACCAGCCACCTGTTCGAACTCCAACCACCAAACTACCCGTTGATCGCTACGGCTCCGCTGATTGGTCGCCGGTCTGGCTGCACCTGCACTCGCCCCCCAATACTACCCGATGTCTGGGGTCGCCCCAACATCAGTCTTCAGAATGTTCCGTGCTTTCGTAGCCAGCACACCTCCCAGCTAGACTCTAGAGTGTACTGAGAGAGGTGGTGGCTTTAAGCCAATATTCCAGCACCTCCCACTTACTGTTGTATTGCACTTCTTGTTATTTTGCCTTAACGTAACTTTTCATTGTGTCATTTAAGTATTCTTATTATTTTGATTCATTGATTTTATTATAAGAATTTGTTTGTGCATTATTTTCATGTTTTGATTTATTTAACGTCATTAAAATTTCATTGTTAAAGTTTTACTTGTGTTTTGTGTGTCTTCTCCTTACCTTACCACAGACGAAGTTCCAGTTTTTCTATTTTTTTTTATAACTATGTGACGAGGCCATACCCCTAGCCTTAAACAGCCGAACACCAACGCGTTACCGTCACAAGTTATATGGGGGCCTGTCCTAGGAGCTTCACTCAGGTACTGGTGCCAAGTGGTAATTTATGGTAAGCGTATTTAACTTTGTTAACGTAGCTTTACTATTTTTCATTCAATTTCATTTTTTATAAGGTGCGGTGTATTGTGCATTACGAGAGTAACATATAGTGAAGGTGAGACAACTTTGGATTACGTGGTGACTGTAGGCCTCGGTCATACTCTTAATTGGTCATCTCTCCCTCCATGTTATTACTCGTATTTACCATCTATGTCCCTTGAATATTTCTCATTCTGACAGATCATCATATTGGTACCCTGGTACTGTGGTCTGCCCCGGGTCAAGAGTACCCAATCTTCTGCAATCTGACTGTAGGAGGACAAAGAGGGCCATAGTTCCTCTAGCTCGAACTTTAGTTGCTGAATTGGGACCTCAGCAGCAGTTCTCGTCACCAGTTGACACCTCGCACCCCTACACGTCAGTCAGAGATGATGATACATACAACGGTAGGGAATTAGCTTATTTTTTCAGAGCACAAAAGTTCGCTAATTCTGTAAGTATCATATTAAATTCAGTGGGGAAAACTTGCTTTATGTCCTATAGAGACTTGGCAAGGTATGCCTACATCCTTGGACTACCAATTTTACTTTTGAAGCATTTAACTGTTTCATTTGTTTTCGAAACTTTGTTTCATTTGTTAGTAGGATTTTCTTGCCCTTATTCTCTTACATGAGTACCGGGTACAAGATTTCCTGCGCCCTTGATTTAATTTAATCATTTAATATCTTTCACTTAACGTTAATTGTTAAAGATCACACAGGATAGGTGCCAGTTGCCACGTTGTCCTGTTTCTGACATTTCATTATTGAACATTCGTGTACCTTTATTTGCTAATTTCACCATGTTTCGTCTCCAAACTTTCCGTGCAAATCCAGCAGGTGAAATAGGGACTTTAAGTCGTGCCAAGAGGACTGAACTACAAACTCTTGCACATGAGTATCAACTAGAAGTTCCCTATCAAGCCAACAAAAATGACCTACACAACCTGTTGCTGGATTACTATTTAGAGCAAGGTAAGATAGACTCTGAAACTCATGAAACTTACTATATTGCAGAGAAAACTGACTTGGCAACGATGAAACTTAAACTAGAGCTGGCCAAGATTGAACGTGAGCAGCAAAGAGAAGCAGCTGCCATACGAAGAGAAGAACAAGAACGCGAAGCTGCTTTGAGGAGGGAAGAACAAGAACGAGAAATCACCCTCAGAGAACGTGAAGCTGCCTTGAGGAGAGACGAACAAGAACGTGAGGTTGCACTACTCCAGGAGCGGGAACGAGTACAGCTTGAAACCAAACGACGCGAGTTGGAGATGCAACGCGAACATGACAAGCAACAAGCGACTCTGGCTCTAGAGTGTCGTCAACGCGAAATCTCCTTGGAAACTTCACACTTCACTCAACGCCAACAAGCTACTGCCAATCTTCCCGTCAGTTTTAATATATCACATGCAAGTAAGTTAATGCCATCCTTTGTAGAAGCAGAAGTTGATGTGTTCTTTACCACCTTTGAAACCCTTGCTAATCAACTCAGTTGGCCTGTCGACCAATGGGCCACACTTCTCAGAGTCCATCTTACAGGTAGAGCTGCAGTCACACTCAGTACTTTGGCGTCTGAGAATGACTACTACACTCTGAAACAAGCAGTGTTGGACGCCTACCTCCTCTCTACTGAAAGTTATAGAAGGAAATTCCGTGACCACCTGAAGGCAAGTACCACTACCTTCCTCGAGTTTGCTAACACGAAACGGAGGTATTTCATGAAATGGCTGGAAGCAGCACATGTCTCTACTTTTACAGAACTCGTCAACCTGATGCTTGTTGAAGAATTCTTGAGACGTGTGCCGCCTCCTGTCCGCCTCTACTTAGCAGATAAAGAAGAAACCGACTACCTGAAGTGTGCTAAGTCGGCTGACACTTACAGCCTCATCCACCGGCTGACACCTGAACCATCCTCCAGTAAGAAGTCGTGGTACAGTTACGAGAAGGTGAGCCCCGATCAAGCTGGTTCACAACTGTACTGCAAGTATTGTAGACTCTATGGACATACCATAGACAAGTGTGGTAAGTCTCAATACAAGGGAACCACTGACCAACAACGACCCAAACCAACTCCTCCTAAGTCCGGTAAGCCTGTGATGAATGTTGGTGTTGATGTTAATGATCTTTCTCTTTTCAGTAACCACCTGTATACTGGAACTGTCTCTGCCAACGGTTCAAATCCGGAGGGACGTTTCAAATTGAAGATCTTGAGGGACACAGCGGCTCTACAATCGATCATCTTGAAGTCGGCTGTGCCCAACATAGTCTACACCGGGGAAACGGTCTTCATCACTGACCTCACTGCTACTACTCCATACCCTCTCGCCAGAGTCCACCTGGATTGTCCCTACGTGAACGGGGAAGTCCAAGTCGCCGTCAGGGAAAAGCCTTTTCCCATGCCTGGAGTGCAACTTCTCCTAGGCAACGACTTGGCAGAAGACCTGCAACCGACCAACCTGATCGTCATGGACAAACCCCAGGTGTGTAACTCTGTGCCAAGTAACCCTATTCTTGAGTATGTTCCAGCAGAGGTTCAAGAGAGTGATGAAGTTTCTCCTCCGGTTCTCGTGACCACCCGTGCACAAGCCGCACGTCCACAGCCAGCTGACTCTACTGCTACCGCTGTCCCTCAAGACCCTCAGAAACTACCCCCGCATCTGACCAAGTTGGAGTTCCGTAAGTTGCAGAGGGAAGATCTTACTTTAACACCATTGTTTTTCCAGGCTGAGACTCAACCCGACAGTATTCCTGGGTTCTTCCTAGAGAACGACTTGCTCTACCGCAGATATAGACCCAGTAAACTGAAGGAGGAGGACGATTGGGCCAACACCGAACAACTTGTGATTCCCACCAGCCTGCGGCCCACTATTCTACACCTGGCCCATGGAGCATTCTCCCACTACGGCTTCAACAAGACTTACCATGGGATTCGCCAAGACTACTACTGGCCAGGTATGGTAAATAACGTCAAACAGTACGTAAAACAGTGTCATACATGTCAGATGGCAGGCAAACCGAACGTCTCCATTCCCAGAGCACCACTGATTCCCATACAGGTGCCTGCGGAACTTTTCCACAGACTCATAATAGACTGTGTCGGTCCTTTACCTCGGACCAGTTCAGGTAACGCCTACATCCTAACCATCCTGTGTCCTACCACCAGATTTCCCATAGCAGTTCCAGTGAAGAACATCACGGCTGCTACGGTTATCAAACATCTATTGAAGATCTTCACTCAATACGGATTTCCCAGGGAGATTCAAAGTGACTGTGGCACCAACTTCACCAGTGATCTCTTCAAAAGGACACTGGAGGAGTTCAACATCAAACAGGTATTGTCCAGCCCCTATCATCCTGCTTCACAGGGTTCTCTTGAACGTAGTCATCAGACCATCAAAGCACTCTTGAAAAAGTTTTGTAGTGAAACCTCAAAGGATTGGGATAAGCAGATTGACCTAATAATGTGTATTTTCAGAAGTCTCCCCAATGAGTCCCTAGGAGTATCTCCTTATGAGATGCTCTACGGCCGTAAGTGCCGTACTCCCCTTAAGGCTTTCAAAGACTCTCTCAGAGATGCCACCTTCAGTGAGCATCAGAATGTGCCCCAGTTTCTTCAAAACCTTCAACACATTCTAGAGAGAGTCCACCGCTTTGCCCATGATAATCTATTGAAAGCCCAGGTGAGAATGAAGACTCATTACGACCAGACCAGCAAAGTAAGAAAATTCAAGCCGGGAGACTTCGTCCTTGCTTATTTCCCTATCCCCGGTTCACCTTTACAAAACAGATTTTCAGGACCCTACTGCGTCAAAGAGTGCAGAAACAACAACGCATACGTCATAGAGACTCCAGATAGGCGGCGGAAGACCCAGCTGTGCCACGTCAACCTCCTGAAGCAATATAATGGTACTCCTCCCACTGTCTTGATTAATTGTTCTACCTTCACAGAACCCTACATCCACAGTGAGACCATCCCGGCTTCTTCTCCCGAAAGCACTGACAAGGAGTCGGCGCTTTCTAATTCCAAAATCCTTAATGATCTTCCCAAATGCTTTCAGGATAATAATCGTGCTCCTATGCCCTCTTCTAATTCCACTCTCACCTCGTCAGATAAGCCCTTCATCCTCCATGTCGACGCCAATGGTACCGACGTGGGTGGTGTCGTGATGCAGCAACGAGGCGAGAAGAATACACCTGTCAGCGACTACTGCTACAAGGATCTACGGAACAATTGGCAAGGAGCTACTCTTCCTCATCCTGAAGCTTCAGCACTTCACTCCACACCTGAAAAGTGCTCGGTCCACCATCAATACGGACCACACCACCCTACACCTCCTGCAGCACGCCCACTTCTCATCTCAACTTCTTCTACTATGGGCTTGCTACCTGCAGAAATTCAACCTGGAGACACGCTATACCAAGAGTCTGACAACATCTTAGCCCATGATCTCTCCAGAGTTTATGAAGTAGAAGCGACTCCATCCATTACTCCACCACATAACGACGTACTTCTTCCAGAACCGCAGGCTTCGGGGGAGAGTTGTGACGATAATCTCCTTCAAGAGATTGAGCCTGCTCTTCCCTCCAAAATTACGTCTTCACAATTATATAAAAAGACTATGGAAGAAATGTCCAACAACGCCAACAACACCACCACCAGCCAGGCTTGCCAGGGTGAGCAGAAACGTATGCAACCAGCCACCTGTTCGAACTCCAACCACCAAACTACCCGTTGATCGCTACGGCTCCGCTGATTGGTCGCCGGTCTGGCTGCACCTGCACTCGCCCCCCAATACTACCCGATGTCTGGGGTCGCCCCAACATCAGTCTTCAGAATGTTCCGTGCTTTCGTAGCCAGCACACCTCCCAGCTAGACTCTAGAGTGTACTGAGAGAGGTGGTGGCTTTAAGCCAATATTCCAGCACCTCCCACTTACTGTTGTATTGCACTTCTTGTTATTTTGCCTTAACGTAACTTTTCATTTTGTCATTTAAGTATTCTTATTATTTTGATTCATTGATTTTATTATAAGAATTTGTTTGTGCATTATTTTCATGTTTTGATTTATTTAACGTCATTAAAATTTCATTGTTAAAGTTTTACTTGTGTTTTGTGTGTCTTCTCCTTACCTTACCACAGACGAAGTTCCAGTTTTTCTATTTTTTTTTATAACTATGTGACGAGGCCATACCCCTAGCCTTAAACAGCCGAACACCAACGCGTTACCGTCACAATATATATATATATATATATATATATATATATATATAAGGCACAACTCTCCTAAACACGAGAGTTAAGTATACAACTTTAGAACACTTTCCCACCAGGAGACTCGAACCCTAGCCAGCACAGAAGCCTTCCAGCAACTAGCATAACAGGTACCCTCACTTGCTCTAGTGCTCTTGGGAGGTGGTGATCTTTGGTGTACTTAAATACTCCGAAATTACCATCTCTTTAAGGGTCTGAGCGGGTTGTGGAGCGGGTTAAGGCGTACCTGTTATGCCAGTTGCTGGAAGGCTTCTGTGCTGGCTAGGGTTCGTGTCTCCTGGTGGGAAAGTGTTCTAAAGTTATATATATATATATATATATATATATATATATATATATATATATATATATATATATTAGTATATTTTGGTAGCAGTCTTTCCTGTAGACATATATTATTAAATATGACCGAAAAAGTAAGATTAATAATTCTAACACGAATTTTCTCAATCTTTCGTACATTTCTTTTCACTGTTGGAGGTAAATCAAAAATCAATTCTCCAAAATTCATTTTTTTATTTCTAGTCTGACGCGACACGAGCGCATTTCGTAAAACTTATTACATTTTCAAAGACTTTAGTTTACAAATACACAACTGAATGGAACTTACGCATCTCCGATTTTATATCTACATTTGAGTGAGGTGGATGGGGTGAGGTGGCATTAATAGGGTATTAATTTCATCAACACAAGACAGAACAAGAGGTGGCATTAATAGGGTATTAATTTCATCAACACAAGACAGAACACGAAACAATGGGTATTGAATAGAAGTGTTTGTAGAAAGCCTATTGGTCCATATTTCTTGATGCTTCTATATTGGAGCGGAGTCTTGAGGTGGGTAGAATATAGTTGTGCATTAATTGGCTGTTGATTGCTGGTGTTGACTTCTTGATGTGTAGTGCCTCGCAAACGTCAAGCCGCCTGCTATCGCTGTATCTATCGATGATTTCTGTGTTGTTTACTAGGATTTCTCTGGCGATGGTTTGGTTGTGGGAAGAGATTATATGTTCCTTAATGGAGCCCTGTTGCTTATGCATCGTTAAACGCCTAGAAAGAGATGTTGTTGTCTTGCCTATATACTGGTTTTTTTGGAGCTTACAGTCCCCAAGAGGGCATTTGAAGGCATAGACGACGTTAGTCTCATTTAAAGCGTTCTGTTTTGTGTCTGGAGAGTTTCTCATGAGTAGGCTGGCCGTTTTTCTGGTTTTATAGTAAATCGTCAGTTGTATCCTCTGATTTTTGTCTGTAGGGATAACGTTTCTATTAACAATATCTTTCAGGACCCTTTCCTCCGTTTTATGAGCTGTGGAAAAGAAGTTCCTGTAAAATAGTCTAATAGGGGGTATAGGTGTTGTGTTAGTTGTCTCTTCAGAGGTTGCATGGCGTTTCACTTTCCTTCTTATGATGTCTTCGACGAAACCATTGGAGAAGCCGTTGTTGACTTGGACCTGCCTTACCCAACAGAGTTCTTCGTCGACTTGCTTCCATTCTGAGCTGTGGCTGAGAGCACGGTCGACATATGCGTTAACAACACTCCTCTTATACCTGTCTGGGCAGTCGCTGTTGGCATTTAGGCACATTCCTATGTTCGTTTCCTTAGTGTAGACTGCAGTGTGGAAACCTCCGCTCTTTTCCATGACTGTTACATCTAGAAAGGGCAGCTTCCCATCCTTTTCCATCTCGTAAGTGAAACGCAGCACGGAACTCTGCTCAAATGCCTCCTTCAGCTCCTGCAGATGTCTGACATCAGGTACCTGTGTAAAAATGTCGTCAACATACCTGCAGTATATGGCCGGTTTCAAGTTCATGTCGACTAAGACTTTTTGCTCGATGGTACCCATGTAGAAGTTTGCAAACAGGACACCTAGGGGAGAACCCATGGCGACTCCATCTACTTGCTTATACATGTGCCCATCCGGGCTCAAGAAGGGTGCCTCTTTAGTACAAGCTTGGAGTAGTTTCCTCAGAATATTTTCTGGTATGTCAAGAGGAGTACAGGCTGGATCACGATACACTCTGTCGGCTATCATCCTGATTGTCTCGTCCACAGGTACGTTGGTAAACAGCGATTCTACGTCCAACGAGGCTCTTATCCCTGTGGCCCGTGTGCCCCGCTGTAAGTCAACAAATTCCTTTGGAGACTTCAGGCTGAAGGCGCAAGGAACATAAGGAGTCAGCAGGCCATTGAGTCGCTTCGCCAGTCTATACGTGGGTGTGGGTATCTGGCTAATGATTGGCCGAAGTGGGTTTCCAGGCTTGTGTGTCTTGACATTTCCATACGCATATCCAGGTTTATATTCCTCAATGATCTTTGGCAGGTGGAGTCCGGATTTCTTGGCGTTCACAGTTTCGATCAGTTTGTTGACCTTTGCTTTTAATTCGGCTGTAGTGTCCTTCGTTACCCTTTGGAACTTAGTTTGGTCAGAGAGTATGATGTTCATTTTCGCCAGATATTCGTCTTTTTTAAGAATGACATATATTGCCGACTTGTCACCTCTCCTGACAACTATCTCCTTGTTCTCACGAAGGCTTTTAGCTGCCGCTTTGAGCTCGGGGGACAGTATGGTGCTTCTGTAATTGCCTCGATTCTTTCCTCCTTCTGTAATAAGTTCTGCTTGTAAGGTATCTTTGGTAGTGACCTTCTTTTCTGTCTCGAGGTCGAATATGTCGTCCAACAGAATTTCCAACTCTACTTTCCGGGCCATCTCACTCGGTCTGGACATAACATGACAGTTTATGCCCAGATTTAGGAGAGTGACTTGGTCCTCAGTGAGGTTAATTCCTGCAAGGTTCAGGAAGCCATCTCTTGGTCGTGGAATTGCCATAGGTCCTCCATATAATGTTGTTAGTTTCTTGATAATCCTTGTTTCAGTGCTGAGGTGATGTCGGTCTGTGAGGATGTCGAGGTGTTTTTCAATGCGGGTACGGATACTTTCGTCGATGTTGCAATTTCTCCACTCGTTTGTAGCATGAAGTAGTTGCGATTTGTTGTCTTTGATTTCATTCTCTGCCTTGTATATCTGATCACGAATCAGATCCTGGCGATATTTTATCGTGAAGGCTTGATTCCTTGCAGCTGGGTCGTGCGCTTTAATATTAGTATATTTTGGTAGCAGTCTTTCCTGTAGACATATATTATTAAATATGACCGAAAAAGTAAGATTAATAATTCTAACACGAATTTTCTCAATCTTTCGTACATTTCTTTTCACTGATGGAGGTAATTCAAAAATCAATTCTCCAAAATTCATTTTTATTTCTAGTCTGACGCGACACTTGAGCGCGTTTCGTAAAACTTATTACATTTTCAAAGACTTTACACATACACAACTGAATAGAACTTACATATCTCCAATTTGTTTATATCTACATTTGAGTGAGGTGGATGGGGTGAGGTGGTATTTAATAGGGTATTAATTTCATCAACACAAGACAGAACACGAAACAATGGGTATTGAAATGGAAGTGATTGTAGAAAGCCTATTGGTCCATATTTCTTGATGCTTCTATATTGGAGCGGAGTCTTGAGGTGGGTAGAATATAGTTGTGCATTAATTGGCTGTTGATTGCTGGTGTTGACTTCTTGATGTGTAATGCCTCGCAAACGTCAAGCCGCCTGCTATCGCTGTATCTATCGATGATTTCTGTGTTGTTTACTAGGATTTCTCTGGCGATGGTTTGGTTGTGGGAAGAGATTATATGTTCCTTAATGGAGCCCTGTTGCTTATGCATCGTTAAACGCCTAGAAAGAGATGTTGTTGTCTTGCCTATATACTGTTTTTTTTTGGAGCTTACAGTCCCCAAGAGGGCATTTGAAGGCATAGACGACGTTAGTCTCATTTAAAGCGTTCTGTTTTGTGTCTGGAGAGTTTCTCATGAGTAGGCTGGCCGTTTTTCTGGTTTTATAGTAAATCGTCAGTTGTATCCTCTGATTTTTGTCTGTAGGGATAACGTTTCTATTAACAATATCTTTCAGGACCCTTTCCTCCGTTTTATGAGCTGTGGAAAAGAAGTTCCTGTAAAATAGTCTAATAGGGGGTATAGGTGTTGTGTTAGTTGTCTCTTCAGAGGTTGCATGGCGTTTCACTTTCCTTCTTATGATGTCTTCGACGAAACCATTGGAGAAGCCGTTGTTGACTAGGACCTGCCTTACCCAACAGAGTTCTTCGTCGACTTGCTTCCATTCTGAGCTGTGGCTGAGAGCACGGTCGACATATGCGTTAACAACACTCCTCTTATACCTGTCTGGGCAGTCGCTGTTGGCATTTAGGCACATTCCTATGTTCGTTTCCTTAGTGTAGACTGCAGTGTGGAAACCTCCGCTCTTTTCCATGACTGTTACATCTAGAAAGGGCAGCTTCCCATCCTTTTCCATCTCGTAAGTGAAACGCAGCACGGAACTCTGCTCAAATGCCTCCTTCAGCTCCTGCAGATGTCTGACATCAGGTACCTGTGTAAAAATGTCGTCAACATACCTGCAGTATATGGCCGGTTTCAAGTGTTCATGTCGACTAAGACTTTTTGCTCGATGGTACCCATGTAGAAGTTTGCAAACAGGACACCTAGGGGAGAACCCATGGCGACTCCATCTACTTGCTTATACATGTGCCCATCCGGGCTCAAGAAGGGTGCCTCTTTAGTACAAGCTTGGAGTAGTTTCCTCAGAATATTTTCTGGTATGTCAAGAGGAGTACAGGCTGGATCACGATACACTCTGTCGGCTATCATCTTGATTGTCTCGTCCACAGGTACGTTGGTAAACAGCGATTCTACGTCCAACGAGGCTCTTATCCCTGTGGCCCGTGTGCCCCGCTGTAAGTCAACAAATTCCTTTGGAGACTTCAGGCTGAAGGCGCAAGGAACATAAGGAGTCAGCAGGCCATTGAGTCGCTTCGCCAGTCTATACGTGGGTGTGGGTATCTGGCTAATGATTGGCCGAAGTGGGTTTCCAGACTTGTGTGTCTTGACATTTCCATACGCATATCCAGGTTTATATTCCTCAATGATCTTTGGCAGGTGGAGTCCGGATTTCTTGGCGTTCACAGTTTCGATCAGTTTGTTGACCTTTGCTTTTAATTCGGCTGTAGTGTCCTTCGTTACCCTTTGGAACTTAGTTTGGTCAGAGAGTATGATGTTCATTTTCGCCAGATATTCGTCTTTTTTAAGAATGACATATATTGCCGACTTGTCACCTCTCCTGACAACTATCTCCTTGTTCTCACGAAGGCTTTTAGCTGCCGCTTTGAGCTCGGGGGACAGTATGGTGCTTCTGTAATTGCCTCGATTCTTTCCTCCTTCTGTAATAAGTTCTGCTTGTAAGGTATCTTTGGTAGTGACCTTCTTTCTTTTCTGTCTCGAGGTCGAATATGTCGTCCAACAGAATTTCCAACTCTACTTTCCGGGCCATCTCACTCGGTCTGGACATAACATGACAGTTTATGCCCAGATTTAGGAGAGTGACTTGGTCCTCAGTGAGGTTAATTCCTGCAAGGTTCAGGAAGCCATCTCTTGGTCGTGGAATTGCCATAGGTCCTCCATATAATGTTGTTAGTTTCTTGATAATCCTTGTTTCAGTGCTGAGGTGATGTCGGTCTGTGAGGATGTCGAGGTGTTTTTCAATGCGGGTACGGATACTTTCGTCGATGTTGCAAATTCTCCACTCGTTTGTAGCATGAAGTAGTTGCGATTTGTTGTCTTTGATTTCATTCTCTGCCTTGTATATCTGATCACGAATCAGATCCTGGCGATATTTTATCGTGAAGGCTTGATTCCTTGCAGCTGGGTCGTGCGCTTTAATATTAGTATATTTTGGTAGCAGTCTTTCCTGTAGACATATATTATTAAATATGACCGAAAAAGTAAGATTAATAATTCTAACACGAATTTTCTCAATCTTTCGTACATTTCTTTTCACTGATGGAGGTAATTCAAAAATCAATTCTCCAAAATTCATTTTTATTTCTAGTCTGACGCGACACTTGAGCGCGTTTCATAAAACTTATTACATTTTCAAAGACTTTACACATACACAACTGAATAGAACTTACATATCTCCAATTTGTTTATATCTACATTTGAGTGAGGTGGATGGGGTGAGGTGGTATTTAATAGGGTATTAATTTCATCAACACAAGACAGAACACGAAACAATGGGTATTGAAATGGAAGTGATTGTAGAAAGCCTATTGGTCCATATTTCTTGATGCTTCTATATTGGAGCGGAGTCTTGAGGTGGGTAGAATATAGTTGTGCATTAATTGGCTGTTGATTGCTGGTGTTGACTTCTTGATGTGTAATGCCTCGCAAACGTCAAGCCGCCTGCTATCGCTGTATCTATCGATGATTTCTGTGTTGTTTACTAGGATTTCTCTGGCGATGGTTTGGTTGTGGGAAGAGATTATATGTTCCTTAATGGAGCCCTGTTGCTTATGCATCGTTAAACGCTTAGAAAGAGATGTTGTTGTCTTGCCTATATACTGTTTTTTTTGGAGCTTACAGTCCCCAAGAGGGCATTTGAAGGCATAGACGACGTTAGTCTCATTTAAAGCGTTCTGTTTTGTGTCTGGAGAGTTTCTCATGAGTAGGCTGGCCGTTTTTCTGGTTTTATAGTAAATCGTCAGTTGTATCCTCTGATTTTTGTCTGTAGGGATAACGTTTCTATTAACAATATCTTTCAGGACCCTTTCCTCCGTTTTATGAGCTGTGGAAAAGAAGTTCCTGTAAAATAGTCTAATAGGGGGTATAGGTGTTGTGTTAGTTGTCTCTTCAGAGGTTGCATGGCGTTTCACTTTCCTTCTTATGATGTCTTCGACGAAACCATTGGAGAAGCCGTTGTTGACTAGGACCTGCCTTACCCAACAGAGTTCTTCGTCGACTTGCTTCCATTCTGAGCTGTGGCTGAGAGCACGGTCGACATATGCGTTAACAACACTCCTCTTATACCTGTCTGGGCAGTCGCTGTTGGCATTTAGGCACATTCCTATGTTCGTTTCCTTAGTGTAGACTGCAGTGTGGAAACCTCCGCTCTTTTCCATGACTGTTACATCTAGAAAGGGCAGCTTCCCATCCTTTTCCATCTCGTAAGTGAAACGCAGCACGGAACTCTGCTCAAATGCCTCCTTCAGCTCCTGCAGATGTCTGACATCAGGTACCTGTGTAAAAATGTCGTCAACATACCTGCAGTATATGGCCGGTTTCAAGTTCATGTCGACTAAGACTTTTTGCTCGATGGTACCCATGTAGAAGTTTGCAAACAGGACACCTAGGGGAGAACCCATGGCGACTCCATCTACTTGCTTATACATGTGCCCATCCGGGCTCAAGAAGGGTGCCTCTTTAGTACAAGCTTGGAGTAGTTTCCTCAGAATATTTTCTGGTATGTCAAGAGGAGTACAGGCTGGATCACGATACACTCTGTCGGCTATCATCCTGATTGTCTCGTCCACAGGTACGTTGGTAAACAGCGATTCTACGTCCAACGAGGCTCTTATCCCTGTGGCCCGTGTGCCCCGCTGTAAGTCAACAAATTCCTTTGGAGACTTCAGGCTGAAGGCGCAAGGAACATAAGGAGTCAGCAGGCCATTGAGTCGCTTCGCCAGTCTATACGTGGGTGTGGGTATCTGGCTAATGATTGGCCGAAGTGGGTTTCCAGGCTTGTGTGTCTTGACATTTCCATACGCATATCCAGGTTTATATTCCTCAATGATCTTTGGCAGGTGGAGTCCGGATTTCTTGGCGTTCACAGTTTCGATCAGTTTGTTGACCTTTGCTTTTAATTCGGCTGTAGTGTCCTTCGTTACCCTTTGGAACTTAGTTTGGTCAGAGAGTATGATGTTCATTTTCGCCAGATATTCGTCTTTTTTAAGAATGACATATATTGCCGACTTGTCACCTCTCCTGACAACTATCTCCTTGTTCTCACGAAGGCTTTTAGCTGCCGCTTTGAGCTCGGGGGACAGTATGGTGCTTCTGTAATTGCCTCGATTCTTTCCTCCTTCTGTAATAAGTTCTGCTTGTAAGGTATCTTTGGTAGTGACCTTCTTTCTTTCTGTCTCGAGGTCGAATATGTCGTCCAACAGAATTTCCAACTCTACTTTCCGGGCCATCTCACTCGGTCTGGACATAACATGACAGTTTATGCCCAGATTTAGGAGAGTGACTTGGTCCTCAGTGAGGTTAATTCCTGCAAGGTTCAGGAAGCCATCTCTTGGTCGTGGAATTGCCATAGGTCCTCCATATAATGTTGTTAGTTTCTTGATAATCCTTGTTTCAGTGCTGAGGTGATGTCGATCTGTGAGGATGTCGAGGTGTTTTTCAATGCGGGTACGGATACTATCGTCGATGTTGCAATTTCTCCACTTGTTTGTAGCATGAAGTAGTTGCGATTTGTTGTCTTTGATTTCATTCTCTGCCTTGTATATCTGATCACGAATCAGATCCTGGCGATATTTTATCGTGAAGGCTTGATTCCTTGCTGCTGGGTCGTGCGCTTTAATATTAGTATATTTTGGTAGCAGTCTTTCCTGTAGACATATATTATTAAATATGACCGAAAAAGTAAGATTAATAATTCTAACACGAATTTTCTCAATCTTTCGTACATTTCTTTTCACTGATGGAGGTAATTCAAAAATCAATTCTCCAAAATTCATTTTTATTTCTAGTCTGACGCGACACTTGAGCGCGTTTCAGTAAAACTTATTACATTTTCAAAGACTTTACACATACACAACTGAATAGAACTTACATATCTCCAATTTGTTTATATCTACATTTGAGTGAGGTGGATGGGGTGAGGTGGTATTTAATAGGGTATTAATTTCATCAACACAAGACAGAACACGAAACAATGGGTATTGAAATGGAAGTGATTGTAGAAAGCCTATTGGTCCATATTTCTTGATGCTTCTATATTGGAGCAGGAGTCTTGAGGTGGGTAGAATATAGTTGTGCATTAATTGGCTGTTGATTGCTGGTGTTGACTTCTTGATGTGTAATGCCTCGCAAACGTCAAGCCGCCTGCTATCGCTGTATCTATCGATGATTTATGTGTTGTTTAGTAGGATTTCTCTGGCGATGGTTTGGTTGTGGGAAGAGATTATATGTTCCTTAATGGAGCCCTGTTGCTTATGCATCGTTAAACGCCTAGAAAGAGATGTTGTTGTCTTGCCTATATACTGTTTTTTTTGGAGCTTACAGTCCCCAAGAGGGCATTTGAAGGCATAGACGACGTTAGTCTCATTTAAAGCGTTCTGTTTTGTGTCTGGAGAGTTTCTCATGAGTAGGCTGGCCGTTTTTCTGGTTTTATAGTAAATCGTCAGTTGTATCCTCTGATTTTTGTCTGTAGGGATAACGTTTCTATTAACAATATCTTTCAGGACCCTTTCCTCCTGTTTTATGAGCTGTGGAAAAGAAGTTCCTGTAAAATAGTCTAATAGGGGGTATAGGTGTTGTGTTAGTTGTCTCTTCAGAGGTTGCATGGCGTTTCACTTTCCTTCTTATGATGTCTTCGACGAAACCATTGGAGAAGCCGTTGTTGACTAGGACCTGCCTTACCCTACAGAGTTCTTCGTCGACTTGCTTCCATTCTGAGCTGTGGCTTAGAGCACGGTCGACATATGCGTTAACAACACTCCTCCTGTACCTGTCTGGGCAGCCGCTGTTGGCATTTAGGCACATTCCTATGTTCGTTTCCTTAGTGTAGACTGCAGTGTGGAAACCTCCGCTCTTTTCCATGACTGTTACATCTAGAATGGGCAGCTTCCCATCCTTTTCCATTCTCGTAAGTGAAACGCAGCACGGAACTCTGCTCAAATGCCTCCTTCAGCTCCTGCAGATGTCTGACATCAGGTACCTGTGTAAAAATGTCGTCAACATACCTGCAGTATATGGCCGGTTTCAAGTTCATGTCGACTAAGACTTTTTGCTCGATGGTACCCATGTAGAAGTTTGCAAACAGGGCACCTAGGGGAGAACCCATGGCGACCCCATCTACTTGCTTATACATGTGTCCCATCTGGGCTCAAGAAGGGTGCCTCTTTAGTACAAGCTTGGAGTAGTTTCCTTAGAATATTCTCGGGTATGTCAAGAGGAGTACAGGCTGGATCACGATACACTCTGTCGGCTATCATCTCGATTGTCTCGTCCACAGGTACGTTGGTAAACAGCGATTCTACGTCCAACGAGGCTCTTATCCCTGTGGCCCGTGTGCCCCGCAGTAAGTCAAGAAATTCCTTTGGAGACTTCAGGCTGAAGGCGCAAGGAACATAAGGAGTCAGCAGGCCGTTGAGTCGCTTCGCCAGTCTGTACGTGGGTGTGGGTATCTGGCTAATGATTGGCCGAAGTGGGTTTCCAGGCTTGTGTGTCTTGACATTTCCATACGCATATCCAGGTTTATATTCCCCAATGATCTTTGGCAGGTGGAGTCCGGATTTCTTGGCGTTCACAGTTTCGATCAGTTTGTTGACCTTTGCTTTCAATTCGGCTGTAGTGTCCTTCGTTACCCTTTGGAACTTAGTTTGGTCAGAGAGTATGAGGTTCATTTTCGCCAGATATTCGTCTTTTTTAAGAATGACATATATTGGCGACTTGTCACCTCTCCTGACAACTATCTCCTTGTTCTCACGAAGGCTTTTAGCTGCCTGCTTTGAGCTCGGGGGACAGTATGGTGCTTCTGTAATTGCCTCGATTCTTTCCTCCTTCTGCAATAAGTTCTGCTTGTAAGGTATCTTTGGTAGTGACCTTCTTTTGTGTCTCGAGGTCGAATATGTCGTCCAACAGAATTTCCAACTCTACTTTCCGGCGTTTAACTTTCATCATCTTTCTCACATCTCTTTCTAGGCGTTTAACGATGCATAAACAACAGGGCTCCATTAAGGAACATATAATCTCTTCCCACAACCAAACCATCGCCAGAGAAATCCTAGTAAACAACACAGAAATCATCGATAGATACAGCGATAGCAGGCGGCTTGACGTTTGCGAGGCACTACACATTAAGAAGTCAACACCAGCAATCAACAGCCAATTAATGCACAACTATATTCTACCCACCTCAAGACTCCGCTCCAATATAGAAGCATCAAGAAATATGGACCAATAGGCTTTCTACCATCACTTCCATTTCAATACCCATTGTTTCGTGTTCTGTCTTGTGTTGATGAAATTAATACCCTATTAATGCCACCTCTTGTTCTGTCTTGTGTTGATGAAATTAATACCCTATTAATGCCACCTCACCCCATCCACCTCACTCAAATGTAGATATAAAATCGGAGATGCGTAAGTTCTATTCAGTTGTGTATTTGTAAACTAAAGTCTTTGAAAATGTAATAAGTATTACGAAACGCTCTCGTGTCGCGTCAGACTAGAAAAAAAAAAAAAAAAAAAAAAAAAAAAAATAAAAAAAATAATTTTGGAGAATTGATTTTTGATTTACCTCCAACAGTGAAAAGAAATGTACGAAAGATTGAGAAAATTCGTGTTAGAATTATTAATCTTACTTTTTCGGTCATATTTATATATATATATATATATAAATATATTAAATATATATTATAAATATAATAAATATTTTCGGTCATATATATATATATATATATATATATATATATATATATATATATATATATATATATATATATATATATATATATATATATATATATATATATATATATATATATATATATATATATATATATATATATATATATATATATATATATATATATATATATATATGGACCCACATTCCCACAATGCGTTATGTGTGGTTTCCTCCGAGGCTATGGGTCCCCCTTCTTCCAGCCAGAGGTGGTACTCCCTTCCCTATTGTATATATATATATATATATATGTCGTACCTAGTAGCCAGAACGCACTTTTCAGCCTACTATGCAAGGCCCGATTTGCCTAATAAGCCAAGTTTTCATGAAATAATTGTTTTTCGACTACCTAACCTACCTAACCTAACCTAACCTAACTTTTTCGGCCACCTAACCTAACCTAACCTATTAAGATAGGTTAGGTTAGGTTAGGTAGGGTTGGTTAGGTTCGGTCATATATCTACGTTAATTTTAACTCCAATAAAAAAAAATTTACCTCATACATAATAAAATGGGTAGCTTTATCATTTCATAAGAAAAAAATTAGAGAAAATATATTAATTCATGAAAACTTGGCTTATTAGACAAATCGGGCCTCGCATAGTAGGCTGAGAAGTGCGTTCTGGCTACTAGGTACGACATATATATATATATCACTAAGAACTCTTTGACCCGGCCAGGATTCGAACTCATACCGTCCGAATCACCCCTAATTTGACAGTCTCCGTGGTGTAGTGGTAAGGCACTCGCCTGGCGTTCCGCGAGCGCTATGTCATTGGGTTCGTATCCTGGCCGGGGAGGATTTACTGGGCGCAATTCCTTAACTGTTGCCTCTGTTTAACGCAACAGTAAAATGTGTACTTGGTTGTAACAACGATTCTTCGCGGCGGGGATCGTATTCCAGGGACCTGCCCGAAACGCTACGCGTACTAGTGGCTGTACAAGAATGTGACAACTCTTGTATATATCTCAAAAAAAAAAAAAAAAAAAAAAACGTACACAGTACCGTGACCACCGCACCAATGATCGTCTATAAGGATTGGTCAAGCATGGCGCTTATTAACTAAGCTCCCTGACTGACCAACCCCCGACGACACTCATGGATCCATTTTTTTTTTTTTTTTTGAGATATATACAAGAGTTGTTACATTCTTGTACAGCCACTAATACGCGTAGCGTTTCGGGCAGGTCCCTGGAATACGATCCCCTGCCGCGAAGAATCGTTTTTTCATCCAAGTACACATTTTACTGTTGCGTTAAACAGAGGCTACAGTTAAGGAATTGCGCCCAGTAAATCCTCCCCGGCCAGGATACGAACCCATGACATAGCGCTCGCAGAACGCCAGGCGAGTGTCTTACCACTACACCACGGAGACTGTAAATATATATTTGGGTACAGTTTTTTCATCAAATTCTGGCGCATGCACGGGCCGCACTGAGTCTACATATGTGAGAAAGCTGCATGAACGCGCAAGCCATATATCACTAAGAACTCTTTGACCCCGGCCAGGATTCAAAGGACACTAGCCGGGTCAAAGAGTTCTTAGTGATATATGGCTTGCGCGTTCATGCAGCTTTCTCACATACGTAGACTCGGTGCGGCCCGTGCATGCGCCAGAATTTGATGAAAAAACTGTACCCAAATGGATCCATGAGTGTCGTCGGGGGTTGGTCAGTCAGGGAGCTTAGTTAATAAGCGCCATGCCTGACCAATCCTTATAGACGATCATTGGTGCGGTGGTCACGGTACTGTGTACGTTTAGGGGTGATCCTGGACGGCATGGGTTCGAATCCTGGCCGGGTCAAAGAGTTCTTAGTGATATATGGCTTGTGCGTGATGCAGCTTTCTCTCACACACACACACACACACATATATATATATATATATATATATATATATATATATATATATATATATATATATATATATATATATATATATATATATATATATATATATATATATATAACCTAATATATATTCCCCTGTGGGCGCCACAGGGAACGGACGCTGGGAGGAGGCTCTGCCGGCCATGTGCCATTATCTTGTGACATCCTGACCCCACGGGGCCCAGACTCAACAGTGTGCAGTGTGAACATCCTGGGAAGGTGTGAGGGTGGCGGGAAGTGTCCAGGGTGAACTATCGCAACCAAAAACAATCAAACAAGTGGATTGGCAGTGTGGAATCGTTTGAACTGCAGTGAGGTCCAACAAGGGCGCCCTGAGGGGCTTCCTCGGTTATGGTGGTTGGGGTGGGGGTGGGGGGATGGGGTGTTGTTGTGCGGTCAGTCGAGGCCGGGTGACCAGTGTGTAAGTGTTTATGAAAATATCCCTGAAAAATAGATACCTCGGCTCTCGGGAAACAGGTATCGTGTTTTAAGTGCATCGAGCTCACAGTGAACCCGATTATATTGTGCAGTGATATATCACGAAATTATACAAACGTGTTAGTGTCGCCCCTCTGTCCCTCCCCCCCCCCCCCTTCCCATACCCGCTAGTGTGTACAGTCACCCAACCCAAGAGCAACCCCCTCCCCCCCAGCCCCACCCCAACCGCAACCGCTACCTCCCTGTGTCCACCCCCTCTCGCTACGTCCGCCCAGCGCCCACCCAGCGCCCGCCCAGCGCCCGCCCGGCGCCCACCCAGCCCCCGCCCAGCGCCCGCCGATGTCGCAGGTCATGACTGACAGCCAGGCTTCTCTCAGCCAAGAGGAGCCATCAATCGACGACAGGTATGGCACATACCAAGTGTGTGACAAGGTGTGGAGACTCAAGCGCAACGGAGATGTGCGCAAGCATCCTCACAACGGAACCGATTGTCCGGGTATGTGGCGCCCTCCCAAAGAGGGTATCAATCAAGGCCCCACTCCAGCAGTCAGGGAAAACATCTCCAACAGCCTCATTTCGACTGGGAATCTAGTAGAAGCCATCAAAGCAACATCGGTTGGAACCTTGCAGCACATCCCCAAAGCTGCCCGGCCCCAGGCAGCAGCCAAACTATCCAGCCTCTTGAAAAAGGTCAATGACTCCCCTGGAACCATCCAAGCATGGCGCAACCTTCTCCTGTTTGGAAACATATGCCTAGCTGTCCCTGCAAGGAGAGACAAATCACTAGCTTGGTCGGTCATTATGGCTATAAATAGTTTTCCTAGAGAGGACAACCAGGCACTCCCTCCCCACCCGTGCCAAAAACACCCACCACCCACGGCAGGAAAGGTATCAACAGCAGAACCGAGGCATCCAAAATCAGAGCAACAGTCAGCAAGAAAATAGAAGAAGGCAACACAATAGGGGCGATCAGAGTCATCACCAGTGAAGACACAGTTGCCACCAGGGATGCCGATACAGCACAAGCCCTGAGGGAAAAACACCCACCTAGAGCTCCTCGTGACGACAGTGTCCCCCTAGTCGGTGTCACCAGAGCAGAACCCCTGTGTGTGCTCGAATCCATGGTGCATAAAGCAGCTTTATCCTTCCCACCAGGATCAGCAGGTGGGTTCACAGGACTAAGACCCAAGCACATCAAACAAATGCTCAACCCTGCACTGGGAGACATTGCACAGGGCCTCCTGGTGGAACTAACTAGATTCGCCAACACATGTCTAGCTGGCAACATACCAGAGACCATACGGTCTCTCTTTTTTGGCGCTATCCTCTGTGCCCTGAGGAAAAAAGATGGAGGAATCAGACAGATAGCTGTGGGCAATTCACTCCGGCGACTCGTCACTAAGGCTGCTGCTAGAGCAGTTAGTCAGGCAGCAGCCGACATGCTGAAGCCAAAAAAGCTTGGGTTTGGCATTCCCCAAGGGTGTGAGGCAGCGGCTCATGCAGCTAGAGCCTACATTGCCAACATTACGGATGAAAAAGCCCTGATAAAGCTGGACTTCAAAAATGCTTTCAATCTGGTTAGAAGGGATGCAGTACTCAGTGCAGTTCATCGTCTTTTTCCTTCTCTCTACCCGTTTGTAAACTCATGCTACAGCAAGAATCTAACTCTGCTTTTTGGAGAACATGAAATTGAATCACAAGAAAGTGTCCACAGGGTGACCCCCTTGCTCCTTTTCTTTTCTGCCAAGTTATCAAGGAAGTCACCGATAACCTGTCCAGTGAGCTCAGCATTTGATTTTTGGACGATCGTACTCTAGCCGGCTCCCCAGCCTCACTCTTGGACGACATAAGAATAATTCAGGAGCAAGGAGCAAGCCTAGGCCTCACCCTGAACCCTTCCAAGTGCGAAATAACCTCCACTAATCAGCGCATAATAGAGCAAATAAAAGTTGTTTTGCCTGACATTCATACAACCAACCCTGAGGACAGCACACTCCTAGGTGCTCCTCTTGGAAGGAATGCCATCGACGGGGTCCTTGGTAAGAAGATCACTGACCTGAAGAGGATGAACGAGAGGATTGAAGACATCGATGCTCATGATGCACTTTACCTCATCACCAGATGCTTGTCCCTCCCCAGGCTAACCTACTTTCTAAGATGTTCGCCATCTTTCAACAATATTAAATTAGAAGAGTACGACAGCTTGCTGAAATCAATGCTAGAAAAATCCCTCAATCTTTCCCTCATCAACTCACAGTGGAAACAGGCCTCCCGTCCTGTCAGACTCATGGGCCTTGGCGTGCGCACAGCAACACAAATTGCTGTACCAGCATTCCTGTCTTCTTCAGTGGGGTCTGACAACTTGGTGAAGGAAATCCTACCTGAGCACCTAGTTCAACAGGGGTACATGATCCCAGCTTCACAGACTGCAAAACCAAATGGGTCTCTCTCGCAGGACTAGCACCCCAACCACCGCCTTCTGAAGCCCATAAGCAATCCAGCTGGGATCGCCCCATTGCCGACCAAGTAGCTGCGACTTTGCTAGAAGCTGCGACAACACCACATGACACTGCCCGACTTAGAGCTGTAGCAGCTCCCCATGCAGGTGATTTCCTATTAGCAACCCCAATGTCAGCAACCGGCACCCCGTCTCCCCCCGCAGGCCCTCCTAATTGCTGTGGCTCTCCGCCTCGCTGCCCCAATCCACACCAAATACAGGTGTATTTGCGGCTAGGTAGAGGGCCGACAGATACGGACGGCATGGCCTTCTCTGCCAAAGGACAGGAGGATGGCATGCAAGACATGGCGAGGTCAATGACATTATGAAGAGAAGCCTTACCACAGCCGGTTGTCCAGCAGAGAGAGAGCCCCGTTACCTAATGTCCCGCAACTCTAATGAGCCTGTCGGTCGCCCAGTCGGAATCACGATGAACCCCTGGAAGAATGGTAAACAGTTGGTGTGGGACTACACTTGCGTTTCAACTTTAGCCAATACCTATGTTGACTTCAGTGCTACACAAGCAGGAGGAGCTGCCAATCACCGGGAAGCGGCCAAGTCACGAAAATACAGAGACCTTGAGCACCACTACAATTTTGTCCCCATTGCCTCAGAGACACTTGGTGCTTGGGGTAAAAGTGCTGCTAGCTTTTTGAAGGAGTTGAGGTCTAAGCTAATCGAAACAACTAGAGACCCTAGAGCATGCCAGTTTTCTTTTTCAGCGCCTTTGTGTGGCAATCCAGAGAGGAAATGCTCACTGCATCCATGGTTAATGCCCGCCATTTGAGGAGCTGGAGGAGCTGTTCAACTTGTGAGAAGCAGCCTTGTACCCTGCATCTAATCAATATTGTAACTTTTTTTGTGTAATGACATTTTCAAGTAAAGTTAGATAAATATACACACATACCAAAAGAATAGGGGTGGTAGGAGAAGAAAATATCAAAGTGTTCAGTAAGGATCCACAAGGTCTTCTCTGAGTACTCTTTAGTTTCTTCTCCGAGGCCATGGGTCCCTGCACTTGCACCAGAGGTGGTACCCCCTTCTAGGTTTTAAATATATATATATATATATATATATATATATATATATATATATATATATATATATATATATATATATATATATATATATATATATATATATATATATATATATATATATATATATATATATATATATATATGCCCGAAACGCATTGCGTAATAGTGGCTTTAGGCATTGTATATACTAGCTCTATCTATATATCAATCCATTAATGTAACATCACTTGTATGTATGTACCTTACCTGAATAAACATATTTATTTTATTTTATTTATTTATATATATATATATATATATATATATATATATATATATATATATTTATATATATATATATTATATATATATATATATATATATATATATATATATATATATATATATATATAAATATATATATATTTTTTTTTTAATAGGGAAGGGAGTACCACCTCTGGCTGGAAGAAGGGGGACCCATAGCCTCGGAGGAAACCACACATAACGCATTGGAGGGAATGTAGGTCCCCTCCAATACAGTTTCTGTGTGCTTTTCTCCTACCACCCCCTTCCCATTTTTTTTTTTCATTTATTGTGTATTTAAAGGTTACAAAACATACAAGACAAATGCCTAAAGGTTATGGATCTCTTGAAGCTCCTCCGCTTCTGGACAGGAACCGAGGACGCAGCAAGCATTTCCCCTCTGGATCGGGGGAATGTATATATATATATATATATATATATATATATATATATATATATATATATATATATATATATATATATATATATATATATATATATATATATATATATATGTCGTACCTAGTAGCCAGAACACACTTCTCAGCCTACTATTCAAGGCCCGATTTGCCTAATAAGCCAAGTTTTCCTGAATTAATATATTTTCTCTAATTTTTTACTTATGAAATGATATAGCTACTCATTTCATTATGTATGAGGTCAATTTTTTTTTATTGGAGTTAAAATTAACGTAGATATATGACCGAACCTAACCAACCTTACCTAACCTAACCTAACCTATCTTTATAGGTTAGGTTAGGTTAGGTACCCTAAAAAGTTAGGTTAGGTTAGGTTAGGTAGGTTAGGTAGCCGAAAAAACATTAATTCATGAAAAGTTGGCTTATTAGGCAAATCGGGCCTTGCATATTAGGCTGAGAAGTGAGTTCTGGCTACTAGGTACGACATATATATATATATATATATATATATATATATATATATATATATATATATATATATATATATATATATATATATATATATATATATATATATATATATGTCGTACCTAGTAGCCAGAACTCACTTTTCAGCCTACTATTCAAGGCCCGATTTGCCTAATAAGCCAAGTTTTCCTGAATTAATATATTTACTATAATTTTTTTCTTATGAAATGATAAAGCAACCCTTTTCTCTATGTATGAGGTCAATTTTTTTTTATTGGAGTTAAAATTAACGTAGATATATGACCGAACCTAACCAACCCTACCTAACCTAACCTAACCTATATTTATAGGTAAGGTTAGGTTAGGTAGCCAAAAAAAGCTAGGTTAGGTTAGGTTAGGTAGGTTAGGTAGACGAAAAAACATTAATTCATGAAAACTTGGCTTATTAGGCAAATCGGGCCTTGAATAGTAGGCTGAGAAGTGCGTTCTGGCTATTAGGTACGACATATATATATATATATATATATATATATATATATATATATATATATATATATATATATATATATATATACAGGTAACTATCCACAGTCTCTGTACCTAAAGCCTTCTAATTCCAATGACGTCAATGAGATAATCCTTTCCCTTAAAACCAAGTCTAGTGCCCTCGAGGAAATACCAACTTTAATTTACAAAAAAGCCTCCAGATCTTTAGCCCCTGCTATTGCATTGCTCTTCAACAAGTCACTTGAACTCCAAACCTTTCCAGATATTCTAAAAAAAGCGAGAGTAACCCCTGTCCACAAATGTGGTGATCTCACAGATGTTAACAACTACGGACCCATATCAATTCTGCCTAACTTGTCAAAAATATTTGAAAAACTAATCTACAAGCAGCTTTACTCTTATCTAGCCAAACACAATATACTTAGCTCTTATCAATATGGCTTCAGACCCCAAAAAAAGCACTAACGATGCACTTATTAGTATGATTAACTTGATTTATGCAGCTCTTGATAAAAATGAGTTCCCTGTTGGGTTACTTGTGGAACTGCGTAAGGCTTTTGACACTGTCAACCACCAAAACCTTCTTCTTAAATTACATCATTATGGAGTCAGGTCACTCCCTGCAATACCTCAAATCTTACCTTACTGACAGGCTCCAGTTTGTTTCTGTGAATAATTCAATTCCTCCCACCCTACCCATCAACATTGGTGTTCCTCAGGGCAGCATACGTGGCCCTCTCCTCTTTCTCATCTACATTAATGACCTTTCAAATGCCTCCCAACACCTCAAACCAATTCTATTTACTGACGACACAACCTTCATTTACTCCAGTCCTGACCCCCTTGCTCTAAATGCCACAGTAAATACTGAGCTAAATAAAGTCCATCTTTGGCTAACTGGCAACAAAATCACCCTTAACATTGACAAAACTTTCTATATTCTGTTTGGCAATAAATCCTCTAATCAAATAAATTTCAAAATAAACAATACCCAAATTTGTAACAAATTAGATGGCAAATTCCTTGGCGTTCTCATTGACCACAAGCTGAATTTCCAGGGACACATTCTAAATATATAAAAAAATGTTTCAAAAACTGTTGGCATTCATTCTAAGATCAGATATTATGTATCCCGCCCTGCCCTGGTGACTCTCTATTACTCCCTATTCTATCCACATATCAACTATGGTATGTGTGCTTGGGGTTCTAATACCCAAAATCATTTACGTCCTCTAATTACTCAACACAAAGCTGCTATTAGGACGATATCCCACTCTGGCCCCAGACATCACTCGGTACCCCTACTCAAATCTCTGAATATTTTAGATATTAAGTCACTGCACATTCTCTCATGAGTATTACACATATATAAAACGCTAAACTGTAATGCCAATCCTGACCTCAGAAGCTTCATTGAAGATTGTAACAGAACCCATGAGCACCACACCAGAAATAAATACAGTTTTGATATTCCAGGAGTACGACTTAATCAAACTAGAAATGCTCTACAAATCAAGGGACCCAGAATGTGGAATGACCTTCCCAACCATGTTAATGACTGTACCTCTCTCAACCAGTTTGAGATAAAAGCGAAGCACTACCTAATAAATTCCGTGTAACCTACCTTACCCCTCTATTGTCAACCCATGTTTTTTTTTTTTTAAACAACGCTGTTTGTCGACCTAATTGTATTTGTGCTACTTTTTCAGCCATGTTCCCCCCTTTTTTATCTCTATTTTTATTTGTTCTTAACACATTTTATTCTTTATACTCAATTAGTATTAAGATTTAGTCATTATTGTTTTTCATGCCCGAAACGCTTTGCGTAATAGTGGCTTTAGACATTGTATGTACTAGCGCTATCTATAATTCCATCAATCTTTGTAAAATCTCTTGTATGTATGTACCTTACCTAAATAAACATTTATTTATATTTATTTATTTATTTATCTTGATGCTTTTATATTGGGACGGAGTCTTGAAGTGGGTAGAATATAGTTGTGCATTAATTGTCTGTTGATTGCTGGTGTTGACTTTTTGATGTGTAGTGCCTCACAGATGTCAAGCCGCCTGCTATCGTTGTATCTATCGATGATTTCTGTGTTGTTTGTTAAGACTTCTCTGGTGATGGTCTGGTTGTGGGAAGAGATTATATGTTCCTTAATTGAGCCCTTTTGCTTATGCATTGTTAATCGCCTGGAAAGAGATGTTGTTGTCTTGCCTATATACTGAGTTCTTTGGGGCTTACAGTCCCCAAGTGGACATTTGAAGGCATAGACGATGTTGGTCTCTTTTAAGGCATTCTGCTCTGTGTTTGGAGAGTTTTTCATGAGTAGGTTGGCCGTTTTTTTGGTTTTATAGTAAATGGTCAATTGTATCTTCTGATTTTTGTCTGTAGGGATAAAGTTCCTATTAACAATATCTATTGTTACTGCAGCGTAAATAGAAAGATATATATATATATATATATATATATATATATATATATATATATATATATATATATATATATATATATATATATGCGAACAAGCCTGAATGGTCCCCAGGACAATATGCAACTGAAAACTCACACCCCAGAAGTGACTCGAACCCATACTCCCAGGAGCAACGCAACTGGTATGTACAAGACGCCTTAATCCACTTGACCATCACGACCGGACATAATGAGGTGATAGCCGAGGCTATTTGAACCACCCCACCGCCGGCACTCGGATAGTAATCTTGGGCATAGCATTTTACCAAATCACCTCATTCTTTGGGGCACACGTGAGGAACACAAATGCGAACAAGCCTGAATGGTCCCCAGGACAATATGCAACCACCAAAACCTTCTTCTTAAATTACATCATTATGGAGTCAGAGGTCACTCCCTGCAATACCTCAAATCTTACCTTACTGACAGGCTATATATATATAAAAAATATAAATATATTTATATTTATAATATATATATATATTTAGTTATATATATATATATATATATATATATATATATATATATATATATATATATATATATATATATATATATATATATATATATATATATATATATATATATATATATATATATATATATATATATATATATTTTTTTTTTTTTTTTTCAACGAATTTTACACATTTTCAAATTTGAATAAAAAACACACCTTTCAGATATAATCATTCAATGACACTTTTCTAACACATTAGCATATAATAAAGGTTCGTAACTTATGGAGTTTCCAAAACATCTTTGTTTTTCCTAATACAAATATTCAAAGTTCCCCCCCCCAAAAAAAAAATTATGCAAATATGTCATGTTTATTGCTATTATAAAATCAATAAATGAACTTAGGAAAAAACGAGAAGTTGCGAGTTTAGAAACATACACTTTATATATAAGGTGTAAGTTTCATATAAATTGATTAAAAAATGAAAGAGTTATTCAAACGTTCATGTTAGTTGAAAACATTGAAAATAAATACGAAAATAATAAAGTCTAAGGTGCTACCATCTGTGGCTGAGGTTCACATCAACCAGTTTTCTCCAAAATTGGCACCCTTACAGATAGGCTTATGTATAAGTCCGGTGTATAAGTTTCATGCAAATTGTCGGATAAAAAAAAAAAAAAATAATCATTTTTTTAACTTATTATTTTCTAATAAAGCTAATTAAAATATTTGTTTTAATATATGCTATTGTGATAGCTGAGAGTCATAAATATGAGTTCAGTTGACACTTGTGTTTGATAATCGTTTTTGACCATCTTGGAAAAATTTTGACACCTACTTCAATATTTTTTTCTCCCTTCCTATTTATGCTACGATGCTGAGACTTGGGCCAGATGAAACTCTTTTCATGTACAACTTGTCAAAAAAGTTTGATTAAAATCGAACCAGTTTTCATTTATTGCATATTTTGGGCCAATTTGGAAGTAATGCCCCCTTTAGCCTCGGTTAACCCAGAGAACGAGAGAGAGAGAGAGAGGGAGAGAGAAAGAGAGAGAGAGAGAGACAGAGAGTAAATCTTTACCATTCAGGATTATGATCTGTTACTCATCCAATGTGATCACTACTGACTGTTACTCATCCAGTGTTAGCACTATTGACTTTTACTCATCCTATGTTAATACTATTTTTTTTGCAGAGATATTCCTGCGCGGGCCCTAAGCCTCTGGCTGGCCCACTAAGTGTTGCTTATTTCTGTTTTACTTGGGCGGAGTATGAGTATGTATGACTCGTATGGTCGCTTCAGTAAGATTTTGCCATATGTGCTTAACAACTTCTTCTGCTCTGTTGAATCTAAGTTGAAATCTTAATGGGTTTGTAACTGTGCTCTGTGTTAATGTTCCAGTGGTCTGTCAGTCATTTCACCACAGTGTTGACATTTCATCTCATCTTCCGGAACATGTAAGCCTATTAACACTACTGATTCATACTCATTCATGTTATCACCACTGACTTAGTCATTTAATGTTATCACCTCTGACTTAGTCATTCAATATTATCACTGCTAATCATGCTATGTTATTACTACTAACTGTTACCGATCCTTGGTTATTGCTGTACTCATCATGTGTTATCAGAGTACTGACTGTTACTTATCCTATGTTATCATCACTGACTGTTACTTATCCTATGTTATCACCACTGACTGTTACTTATCCTATGTTATCACCTCTGACTTACTCATCCTGTGTTATCACTGCTGACTGTTACTCCTCCTATGTCATCAACCTGCACATGCATCAACCATGATTTACCTGTTACAGTCATCACTGCAGCACCCTTACTCACATAGTTATACTCACGTGTGTATACTCACTACATTGTAAATTAAAGTTAATACTCTAGATACTTTGCCTAAAATATGCAAACTAGGACCTAAGCCAACACATACCAGGAAAGAAATTGAATAATAAAAATATACGATAAATTGTAAAAAAATAGTTAAAAGTTCACACTAATGCAGACATGAAGTCATAAGGACGTGGTTGAAAATTAGACACCCAAGCCAAACATCTGAATATAGTGTAAGTGACGACTCAGGACGTCCCTTCCTTGAAGGGTTTAGGATGGACCTAAGCGTCGTTACTTCCTCTGTTTTCAGAAGGGTAGGTTGGGAGTCTTCACATGTATCATTCTCATTTTTGCCGTGACGTGTAGAATGGTTATGGAAATATAGTGAAACCTTATAATGGGATCGAACCTGCGTCGCTGAACTTCTCAGGGATGCATTTTCGGTCCCATCATATGGCTATAATTTGTTTTTAATATAGATATACCACATTTTTTATTTAGTTGAGTAATAGAATACATTCTTGAGGGAACTACTATGAACCTATTTCAGCAAAAATACATGATCTAGAGAGAGGATCAAAGCTCCTCATCGCTCGGTCATGGTAAAGGTCTGGGGCTTGTCGGGCTTGTAGAGCACCCTGAACACTGGGTCCCACACATCGTACTTGTACTCCAAGTTATACTTCGAGAACATCTGAAAAGAATGTTTATTAAGGAATATATAGAGTATATGATTCTTTTCATTGTTCTTGACTGTTTGTTATATATATTTGTTTAAATGGAATGGATCACATCAATTATCTTACATGGAAAATATTGGAACTGGTGCTTTACTGCTGGTTCTAATCGCCTCTAAAGTTATAATTATCAGCCAAGATGTGATAAACATAACATTTTAGAAGACAGTTTAACGTAGAAATATACTTATATCATGTTTTATTAATATATATAAATAGCTTATTAAGACCACAATGACTAATAGTCTAGCTGCACTAAATGTCATAAAAACTTTCCTTAAGACATTAGTGAACAAGGTAGTGTAGGACACAATAACTGGGTGGCCCTGACCGATACAGATCTTGGTTCACCTCCCTGGTACTAACCCTGGCGAGTAGCACGTAGATCTCCTGTTCGGCCAGCCTCCGGCCCACACACATGCGGGTGCCCACGGAGAAGGGGATGGAGGCGAAATGGTTAGTGGGACGGTCCGGATTGTCTCTCAGCCAGCGCTCTGGTATGAACTCTGTCGCCCGAGGGAAGTATTCCTCCCTCATGCTGGACTCTTCAATGCTGACGTATATGTGAGTCTGCCAAAGAGGAGGATTGTTGAAGCACAATGACGTATTCGTGCACGATTTGATAAGAATAAAAATGGTGCTTATGTTACCGTTAGTATGTCCCAAGGATTATTGTGATTGTTCAGATCAAGGTACAACTGGCTGAGGAGAAGCAAGAAGAATATCTGAAGTACAATTTTAACTTGGCTGTTGACCGCCAAGTCCAACTTCGTTTCACATGGAGTAAAGTAAGAGTTGAGAGGATGGTGGAGAGGAGACATTCATAACAGTCAAATCTCTCTACTTTGTCCAGAAGATGTGAATGGTGTTGCCTTCGCCAACATATTCGTGGTGATACTTTAGCTTCAGGGAAGCCCAGTTCTTCTTTGTTATGTGTTCTTCAATATCACTGAGACTTTTTTTTTGTCAAAATAGAATTAATAAGGTGTTCTACTGGTAGAAGTTTCAGGTTTGTAAAAAGTGGGTGAGGTGATGGCAGCCATCTCATACTCGACGGACTGCACTGCAATTTGTATCAGATTATAATGTAACGACAAGGAAGGCAAAAGATAAGCTCCTAATACTTGAATATTTTAATATTAGGAAAATAAATTTGGCAACAAAGGACTTGTATACAAACATTTATCGAGTAATGGAATTACTTAACCGACAAGAGAAAGAGGAGAGGATACGCAGTCATCGGCAATGCAAGCATCACCAATGCACGCTATAGTCTTACCCTAAAATGAGGTGGATGTTGATAAAAAGGAACACGAGTTGCTAATTCTAAGCAGACCAAAGAATGGGTATAAAAGTATTGGAATGGAAAACTCTTACTGTAGAAGATAAAATGTGAGACAAAAACAAAAAAATTCTTCAGTGTTTATTTTAACAAATCACTAGAGTGGAGAGTACAATAAATCAGGAAAACAGAAAATAGTAGTCCCTAAAGTCAAGAAATTGGACTGAATTAATCACAAAAAGCTGACTGATGTCAGAAACATAAGATGCCTCCTCTCTTTCTGTATTATGATTCATAGACTGTCTTCCAACTTTCTGGTAGTACACATGTGTGTGTGTATTAGGTGGGTGGGTGCGAAAAGAGGGCATGGGGTGGAGGAAGGGAAGGGGTGCCACAGAAGGTGAAGTAAGTAAGTAATTATCAAAAGAAGGCCCCAAACTGGGAAGGCTATGTAGCACCATCAAATGTGCAGAATAATCAGAGGGCGTTAAATATCACCAAGGATGCCAATATGAGAACAGAAACGCATAAGGCGAACGATATCAAAAGTATCCGATTCACCAAGAATTCGATCGATGGACAAGCGACCGCGAGGGACGGTCGGAAAACAAGAAACACGCTCGTCCCGGAAGCCAGGACATTCAACAAGGATATGCATGACCGTAAGACACAGAAGATGAAATAAATGACAATACTCACCCCAGCATTAACTCTGTAGCCCTGAAGTGTTACGGGCTTGTCGATCTGACGGGACACAATTGGCGTTATTGGCTGCAGCCTGAAGCAATAAAAAATGGTAAAAATTGTCAACTCTTTGATATAAATTTGTTTAAGGTTCATCATCCTCTTTTTACTTTTATATTTCTTTCATGTTCTAATGTCTAATGCTTATATGAAATATTTACAATTAGTAATTACTTTTGCTTTAATTAAAATTTTTGTTTACCGAGTCGTAAAGTTTTCAAAGATTATCTAAATATTTATATCTTATCTGACGCTGATATCTATCAACCACTTCAAGGTGCAGTCTTCAAATTTTTATGTTAGATATCGTAATGTTTACCTTAAATATAGACTTGTCCAATTTGAAATTCAAATTCAGGATGAAAATATGTAGATAATTAACTTTGCTTCAATAGGTTCCCTTTATTCCAATCACTCCTAATTAATTAATATGTTTCTTCTCTTAACTCTGCTAAAACTCTCTCACTGTAATGTCTCTCTCATCTGACATCTCACATCTTCCTCACCTTAGTGCCTCCCTCACACAGGCTTTGGTGTAAGTGAGTTTGGCGATATGATGGGTGGTGAGAGTCTGGCTCCCGTCTCCCAGTACCTGGTCCAGCTCCTGCTGTAGTCTGGCCTGCTTGTCTGGGTGTCGGGCCAGGTTGTACAAGGTAAACACCGACGCCATCGATGTCTATGGAAAGACTTACATAAGTGGTCTTGACTGCCATATAACTTGGCAATGACGAGAGAATAAGATCTTTATTCGAAAGATAGTTGAATACGAAAATAACATGTGTCTCACTCCAGCTTTAAAGGTAAATAAAACTTTGTTCAAACAGTGTAAGTGGTGCAATTAGTTAAAGAATACCAGGGAAAATTAAATATTTGAAAAGCAAACGTCACAAATCAAGAATGAGCAATCCGTTTTCAAAACAGAAAATCATCTGCAGATCAACTAAGATAAGATTTAGTACATCTATATATAATGCTTAAAAGCATTATATATATAAGGAATTTCTATGCATGTCTTTCTCTGTAAGTATATAGATAATTTATTCATCGACTGATCATCTATGGCAATGGAATATTAGGCATATGTCGGGAAACCGACACACACACAACCACACACACACAAATAACACAGTCTCCCCTAGTCTGTACTCCCTTCAGGATGGAAAATGGGAGACTCCGTGACGTCATCGACTCCGTGACGTCATCGTATATTTACATTATGAAACATTGTTAATAGATTAGTTTATTATCTAGAGTTAACAAAAAAGTATTCAATAAGAATGATTATAATTATTTACACAGTATTGTAGCAAGGTTCCCTTGTTAATGTAAAATTACTTTGAGTGAGGAACCAGAGCATAAGGGCGTTGGCCCGGGAGGAAGGCGTCCACATACAGAATAACAACAAAACAGGGGACGAGCCTACCACGCTGTCTTAACTGGTGTAACAGCTAGACACCCCATTTACTTGTCATCACCAGCAACACAGCTTAACAACATTACAACAACGACTGTATCCGTCTACCAAGTATTGTATATTATTCGAGTGCACTGATTAATATAAATAAGTAGATGGTTAGGACGTAGGACATCCCCAAATACAACGTACGTGTACCCCATTACAACCCTCACAGTTCATGTCATACCTGTAATTGATATGTTTAGGGAACTTTGATTAATTCCTTGCATCCCATACAGGTAAATTGTGAGAGAAGCATCAAGAATCTGTGCAGACAGTTGGTTCATACACATAATTAACTACTTGTTTGCCAAGCCTTTTCCTTCCCACCAGCCGCCATTACGTGGCACAAAGAGGCAGGGCCACACCCATCTTGAGGCTACACCTACACGTTTTACTAGGCCCATTCTACTGGCACAGCTAAGACATTATATTAGTAGCAGTAGTTATAATTAATTATTATATCATAAGTAGTTTAGACCACCATATGTGGTACACTATATAATGAAATAACTGAAATAATAGTTTTAAAGGTAAACAATTGGTAGTTTAAGAAGGAGCCATAACAAAGTGGTTTAGGCTACCAATTGTCCCTCCCAATAGTGTGTAAGAAGATTTCAGGCAGTTTACCAGTACATACAGTCCACTTAATTAATACTTACTTACTAAGAAAATAAATAAGACATAACTTTATTTTATTAAATCAATTTGAAAAAGAGATTAGCTGCCTAGAATTTCCCCACATTATTTGGTCCTACGGAACCGGATTATTTAGTTCTTTGAACTAGATATTATACATACATATAGTGCTAGTGCAATATTACCTACACATTATAGCAGGAAGACACTGCTATATTTTTTGCATATTTTCTAGCCTAACTTTTCAATCTCATAGCAAACAGAACTTACAACAAGCACTATTATTGTTCTGACAGTATCAAAGGAACAATTGTGTTTTTTCATTTCATTACAAGAGGTTGATAAGAGGCTACTTTACTTATAAGTTACTTATATATGTTTTTTTGTAATTATTGCATTATTATTGCCATTACTGTAACATTTACTGCATGCCACATCATTTACTACTAATTCTTGCACAAGGGTAGAACATTTTAGGCTGGTGTTGTACAGCAACCTAGTCTAATTTATTGTGCTAACCTGGTGTAAGAGTAAGAATTTTACACTTGTCTAGAGTTGAACACATATTACAACCTAGCAAGTACATATTTTTTATGCAGTATTTAAGACAACCCGAGTTGTGTTGTCAATATGATATCAATATAACATTAGTACAATTTAACTATAATCATTTCACCTTTGAGTGTTAACCTGTGTCTCTGTACCAACCAAGAGTGATAATGATGGGCTAACTTGCGGATACCAGCATTGATACAGGTCTACCACTCAAATTATAGTGTGTATGATTTTACAGTGTATATTTAAATATAGTCTATACGACTAACAAGTACTTCCAAGATGTCTACTGTCACAAATGTCCAAATAACCCTCACAGGATTGAGGGATCATTTATCACGGCAGATTAGCACATGTGAAAACATGAGTAAACAAACTCCAGTTAACTATAAGTAACTGTAGTAACTACGTAGCTACGCTTGGAGTAACTACGTAGCTACGCTACGAGACCAACGTGATCACGCTGCGCTCCTCACTCTAAGCTGTATATCAGCCCTTATACTATTGCCAGATGATGTAGACCGCCACCCACAGGCAGCTAAGTACATGGAGTCCTAGCATGTTATAGCAAAACCAAAGTAACCGACCAAAATCAACTCATTCCATCTCAATTAAGTTTCAAAACATTCCTCTACGGCTGTGAGTACCAGTGCATGCTGCCGCCACCGCGCTGCCTGACGCAAGTTTCTTCACAATATATACCCCCAGTCCATTCTAACCAATCATGTCTCCTAAACATGGGGCTGTGCAGAGAAAGAAGGACAACAAACCCCTTAACAAGGCAACCATCCCGGCCAACTCAAACAATATTCGTATTTCTCCGTCTGGAAGCTCTGGGGTCCAGGGCAGCGGTGCTGCCCTCCCCTCCACCCCTTTGAGCAAGGGAGCAGAGACATCTCAACCCTCTCCTATGGACATGCTAGCATCCCACTATAAGCAACTCAAGCGAGCTTCCGGTCCCTCACCGGAATTCTATAACTGGGCCGAGAATCAGTGGTTCAAAAAGTTGTGCCAAGTCCTCGAGTCTCAAAATGCTATCATCTTGAGTCTTCTAAATGAGAATCTAGCGATCCGCGCTAATCTCCAACAACAACAACAAGAAATAACCCTCCTCCGCGAGGAAATTAGAAACTGCAAGGCAAGCCAAGACCAACTACAGCATGATTTAAATGATCTCCGTGAGGAAAGCAACCTTCTGAAAACTGATGAAGCCATTAAAAAACAGGAGGAAGCCCTCAACAAAATGACTGCATGTATCAGTACATTTTCAGCCCAGCGTTCTGTCTCCCAGGATGAACAAGACCAGCAAAAGCTGCTAGACTCTGTTATAGTGTCGTCCCAAGATATACCTGTGGAACATAAAAGACAAATTGCAGCTCATTCTAAACAAATCTGACGTTATTGCTGCCTACAGAGTAGGCAAAAAGAATCCATCAAGTCAAAACCAACGGAAAATTCGCCTGAAGCTGTCTTCCCAGTTCACGAAATCCAATCTAGTCCAGACAGCTGTAGCCCAACGGAAGGGATTATACATCAACGAGTGCTTGACTAGGAACAGACAGCACCTCCTCTACCGCCTGCGTCAAATCCGTCAAAAAAACCCAGATGCGATTCATCAGTGCTTCGTTAGAGATGGACTGATAAAGGTGAGAAAAATCGCAGAGGGCAAAATGTTCACAATTACTAAAGAAGAGAACCTCAACGCTTTCCTCTCCCAATGTGGTCTGTCTCAGCTCATTATCACTCCCAGTGAATTAACTTAATTAACCCCCTGTCAACTAGTGGGGCTAGGTTTCCTAAGTCTCATTGTTTCATTTTCTGACTTAATTTTTAACTTACTCTTAACTAGTCATTTACTGAAATTATTTAATTGAGTGCATAAATAGTTCTTCAGGTCTTATTAATTATACAGTCATAACTGAACTATTTATAGTTAATAATCATTAGCTTAAATTTGCCTATGCTTATTATTCAACTTTTCTTTGATTCCATTTATTACCTAGGTTGCCTAGCCTCGCCATGCTCCCTTACTCCATTGTACCCCTGGCTTTGCCTGTATCTCAAATTGTAAATTGTTACTTACAGTGTACCTGAGAGTACTATTGTAAGCAATCTACCTCATTTTTCATTTTTGCTCAATTTGTTTTTGTATTGCTTAGTCTTGTTTATATTTTTGTTTTGTATTTCTATATCTTGTGTTTTGTATAGTCCATGTTTATATGTTTTTTCGTTAATCTCATTTATTACCTAGGTTGCCTAGCCTAGCCATACTCCCTTACTCCATTGTACCCCTGTAAGCCCCTTTTGAGTTTGCTTTGTTCTGTATTGTGTACATCTTTTTCCCTAATTTATAGCTTATTTCTACCTTGTTATTTGCCTTTCTTCCCTTGTTTTTACTGCAATCAGCTTTTTTTATGCAGACAAGTATAGACCCTGAACTTAACCTCTTATCCACTATCTATGACAATTATCACTTTAATGATCTAAATTGCAGATATTTTGCAGCACATGATGTAAACAATGTATTAACTCATAATCACAATATCTCTGTAATCAATTTGAACGTTAGATCCCTAGGTAAACACTTCGATGATGTTAGTGCCTTGATTGAAGCTATTGACAACAAATTCTCTTTTATTATACTTACTGAAACATGGTTGAAAGAGGATACTACTCAGCTCTTTAACATGCCTAACTACTCAGCAATTCACAACTGTCGTCAAATTCAGAGAGGTGGTGGCACTGCTCTTTACTACCACCAAGAACTAACATGCTTAAAAGAAATTAGAACCAGAGACTGCTATGGGGAGTATATCTTCGCCAGCTTCAGAGTCAAGGGTGCCGAGTCTGTCCTGACTGTGGGTGCAGTTTATAGAATTCCTAACACTGATGTGTCCGAATTCAACTCAAACCTTAGAAATCTAATACTTGATAACAGACTGAACAAAAACCACCTAATTATCGCAGGGGACTTTAATATTGACCTCTGCGAGCCTGAACACCCCACTGCTGTTAGCTTCCTCAACTGTATGAATTCTTGCTTCCTCATACCCTTAATCACTAGACCTACTAGAATCACTGATAGCACTGCCACGACGCTCGATCACATCTGGACAAACATAACCTCTCCGCTTACTTCAGGTATAATCACCGATAGCACTACAGATCATTACCCCACATTTCTCTTAACTAACATTAGCAAACCACCTCTTGAGTCAAGAGTGATACGTTTTAGACTACACAATGAAACTGCTATAGACAATTTTATAACTGCTGCTGATAATGTCAACTGGGAGTCCGAGTTAGGTAACATAGTGGACATCAACCTTGCAGTACAATCTTTTCTTCAAAAAACTCTTAGCCTTTATAATACCCACTGTCCTATGCTTACAAAACAAGTCACAACCAAAAGGCTTAACAATCCCTGGCTTACAAAGGGAATACTTAAATCTATTAATAAAAAAAAGACCTTGAGAAGAAGTATAGGTTAGGAATTGTCTCCAAAGAATTCTCAAAGAATTACTCATTGTTGCTGTCTAAGATAATTAGACGAGCCAAAACTAAATACTACGAAGATAAATTTACCCAAATAAAGAGCAACATTAAACAAACTTGGAGAACAATTTCTCAAATATTGGGATCAAAGAAGTCTTTAAATAACAAACCGACTCTCCTGTCTAATAACGATGGTCAGCTTTCAGCCTCTGATTCTGCTACTGAGTTCAATAGGTTCTTCTCTTCCATTGGTTCATCCCTTGCAAATGATATTCCATCTTCCAGTACAGACATTAATTACTATCTTTCAGGTAACTATCCACAGTCTCTGTACCTAAAGCCTATTAATTCCACTGACGTCAATGAGATAATCCTTTCCCTTAAAACCAAGTCTGGTGCCCTTGAGGAGATACCAACTTTAATTTACAAAAAAGCCTCCAGATCTTTAGCCCCTGCTATTGCTTTGCTCTTCAACAAGTCACTTGAACTCCAAACCTTCCCAGATATTCTAAAAAAAGCGAGAGTAACGCCTGTCCACAAATGTGGTAATCTCACAGATGTTAACAACTACAGACCTATATCTATCCTGCCAAACTTGTCAAAAATTTTTGAAAAACTAATCTATAAGCAGCTTTACTCATATCTAGCCAAACTCAATATACTTAGCCCTTGCCAATATGGCTTCAGACCCAAAAAAAGCACTAACGATGTTAGTATGCTTAACTCGATTCATACAGCTCTTGATAAAAATGAGTTCTCTGTTGGGTTGTTTGTGGACCTGCGTAAAGCTTTTGACACTGTCAACCACCAAAACCTTCTTCTTAAATTACATCATTATGGAGTCAGAGGACACTCCCTACAATACATCAAATCCTACCTTACTGACAGGCTCCAATATGTTTCTGTGAATAATACAATTTCTCCCACCCTACCCATCAACATTGGTGTTCCCTAGGGCAGCATACTTGGCCCTCTCCTCTTTCTCATCTACATTAATGACCTTCCAAATGCCTCCCAACACCTCAAACCAATTCTATTTGCTGACGACACAACCTTCATTTACTCCAGTCCTGATCCCCTTGCTCTAAATGCCACAGTAAATACTGAGCTAAATAAAGTCCATCTGTGGCTAACTGCCAACAAACTCACCCTTAACATTGACAAAACCTTTTATATTCTGTTTGGCAATAAATCCTCTAATCAAATAAATCTCAAAATAAACAATACCCAAATTTGTAACAAATTAGATGGCAAATTCCTTGGCATTCTCATTGACCACAAGCTTAATTTCCAGGGACACATTCTAAACATATCAAAAAAAGTTTCAAAAACTGTGGGCATTCTTTCTAAGATCAGATATTATGTACCACGCCCTGCCCTGGTGACTCTCTATTACTCCCTTATCTATCCATATCTCAACTATGGTATTTGTGCTTGGGGCTCTACTACCCAAAATCACTTACGTTCTCTAATTACTCAACACAAAGCTGCTATTAGGACAATATCCAATTCTGGCCCCAGACATCACTCGGTACCCCTACTTAAATCTCTGAATATGTTAGACATTAAGTCACTGCACATTCTCTCATGTGTATTATACATATATAAAACGCTAAACTATAATGCCAATCCTGATCTCAAAAGCTTCATAGAAGGTTGTATCAGAACCCATGAGCATCACACCAGAAATAAATACAGTTTTGATATTCCTAGAGTACGACTTAATCAAACTAGAAATGCTCTACAAATCAAGGGGCCCAGAATGTGGAATGACCTTCCCAACCATGTTAAAGACTGTACCTCTCTCAACCAGTTTAAGTTAAAAGCGAAGCTATACCTAATAAATTCCCTGTAACCTACCTTACCCTTCTATTGTCAACCAATGTCTGTTTTTTTCTTTAAAGAGCGCTGTTTGTCGACATAATTGTATTTGTGCTGCTTTTTCATCTATGTTTTCATTTCTTGTTTTCATTCTACTCATTATGCTCAATTAGTATTAAGCTTGTCATTTAAGTTTATCATGCCCGAAACGCTTTGCGTAATAGTGGCTTTAGGCATTGTATGTACTAGCTATACCTATAAGTTAAACAATCCTTGTAAATATTTATTGTATGTATGTACCTTACCTAAATAAAATTGTATTGTATTGTATTGTATGTAGCATTGGAAAATTATCTTAAGCTTACACGGAACAAATATGACCGTGTGTTGCAACAAATGAAAGAATATCAAGTTTTACTACAGAATACCAGTGTTGGTGGAGAAACACTACAAGATGTTATACAAGAACATTCCGATTATGAAGCTACAATGTTCACACAGTTGCAATACTTTGATGATATCATACATGCCCATAAAGCCAATATAAATATTGTAACCACAACTTCCCAGAAACAGACAGCACCAGAAGTCAAATTGCCATCACTTAGTTTACCAACTTTTTCTGGAAGAGAAGACGAGAGTTGGGACGGTTTCTGGAGCAAATTTGTCGATTCTGTGGATTCTAATACTAATGTGCCAAAAACAACAAAGTTTACATACTTACAGAGTGTCTTGAAGGATGAAGCGTATCAGGTAGTCTGTAATCTAAATCACACAGATGATGATTATGACAATGCAGTGCAACTCCTGAAAGATAATTACGCTAAACCTGAAAGGACTATCAGAATTCTAACACAGAGACTGTTAGACATTAAACCTCCAAATAATACTGCAGTCTCACTCCAAACCTTCAGATTGGAGCTTGAGTCCATGCTCAAGGCACTTAAAAATAAAGTGAACCTGGATGAGTCAGACTGGATAATACAAGTCCATATGACACGGAAATTACCCAGGGACATACTGGATAAGTTGTTTGTATTAGTAGGTAAGTCATCCTTGACTGTAAATGAGATTACAAAGGGTTTACAAACCATCATAGAACGAGAAAGAGTTAATCCAGAAGAAAAACGACATCTAAACCTACGTCTGCTACTAATAGTAAACAACAGAGTACAAACAGTGCTCCAAACAAAGCTAAAACATCTTCGCCCTCCACAAAGTGGAATCAGGGCAGTGTAGGAACATATGCAGTTGGTCCCTCCAAACCTACAGTTAACGCGTCACCCAAAACGGTGACTCCTCAAGATACTGTTAATGTCTGGAGACCATGTGTGTTTTGTGAGCAATCACATTCCATGTACAATTGCAGACGCTACCCTGATCGTGCAACACGCATAAAACGACTCAAGGAGTTACATAGATGTAGCAAGTGTATAAGGGAACATCATCCCGACAATTGCACAACAGTAATGCGCATCTGCACTAAGTGCCATAAGGGTCAACACCATACTGCACTTTGTGGGGACACAATAATAATAATAATAATAATTTTTATTTAGGCAAAGGTACATACATAAAGAGATTTTACAAAGTTTGTTGGCTTTATAGATAAGAGCTAGTACATACAATGCCTAAAGCCACTATTACGCAAAGCGTTTCGGGCAGGAAAAAACACTACTGACTAAAGCTTAAAACTAATGGGTAAAAAGAAAAAAATGCGTTGAGTACAAATAAAAATAGAGGTAAAAGAGGGGGGAACATTGTTGAAAAAAACAGCACAAATACAATTACAAATTATTACAGAAAATTACATTAAAACAGCGTTGATTTGAAAAAAAAAAAAAAAAAAAAAAAAAAACATATGTTTTTAGTATAAAGTCTCAAAGTATAAAGTCTCCCAAACCACAGGAGGAGGAAGGAGCTACAGCATCAGTAAAGCTTTGTACTGTGTTACCTGACATAAGTGTCTTCACAACCAGGTCTAACCATAAATCAGCTCTACCTACTGCACGATTGATCATTAGAAATGGAAAGAATAAAGCCACCGTACGTGGATTATTTGATCAGGGGTCCCAACTGACCTTTATATCCAAGGAGTTGGTAGATAAACTGAAACTTACACCTGTAGAGGAGACACGGATAAACATAAAAGGATTCCTGACTAACTCGGGAGCCCGAACTTACGGGGTAGTACGACCCACAGTACGATTAGGAGGTTATGTACGAAAGGTACCAGCACTAGTAGTAGATAGATTCCCAACAGACCTATATAGAAGGTCTAGGAACAACAGCCAAATTCCTGGAAGAAAAAGGAATTCCTTTGGCTGATAACATTACATCGGACAACCTTTCCGATATTGGAATCCTTATGGGATCAGATGTCTACCATAAGTTTATCATAGGAAAAGAAGATTATCACGGTATGAACGTGTTACCATCTGCAGGTGGCTATTTACTAACAGGCCCAGTATTACGGCTAAAACAACCCGTACCTGTGGATCACCAACATGCCAACACAGTAATGGTTGCATGACTAGGAGAACAGTCTCCACTGCAACTCAGAGACATTTCCGAGGATGAGCTTGATCCCCCAGTATATAAGTTATGGGACCTGGCAACTCTCGGCATTGTCCCTGAACAACCTAGTCCAGATGATGACTGGACTTATAAACAATACCTAGACTCAGTTATCTACAAAGATAATCAGTACTGGGTCAGGTTACCATGGAAGCTGAATCACCCTCAGCTACCCATCAACTACTTCATGGCACAAAATCAATTAAGATCACAGGTGTTACGTTTACAAAGACAACCTGAGAACTTGAAGTTGTACCATGAAATAATACAGAAGCAGCTCGATGACAAATTTATCGAAGTTGTAACAAATGATAACCCAAAGGAAGGACATTATCTGCCACACCATCATGTTCAGAAGGATTCTGCGACTACCCCACTACGGATAGTATTTAATTGCAGTGCTAAGATGGGGCAGAATAGTGTTTCGTTAAATGATTGCCTTCAAACAAGCCCAAGCCTAACACAAAGGCTTTATGACGTGCTGTTAAAGTTTCGTATAGGGACTTATGCATATACGGCCGACATTAGCAAGGCATTCCTTAGGGTAGGTCTTCAAGAAGAAGACCGGAACTACACAAAGTTCCTATGGATTAAGGATCCTAATGATCCAAACAGTGAAATAATCACTTATCGGTTTGCGTCTGTTTTGTTCGGAGCCACGAGCTCACCATTTCTGCTTCAAGCTACCCTGGATACGCACTTGAAGAAGTCCAATAGCCCGAACAAGACAGAAATTAGCGAGAACCTGTATGTGGATAACTTTCAAGGAACAGCCAACAGTGAAAGTAAGCTGTTGGACATATACCATGAGGCCAATCGAGAATTAATGGGAGCCAATATGCCTCTCCAGTCTTGGGTCTCTAACAATGACAAATTAAAACAACTGATCACAACTGAATTTCCCGACTACCAAGTACCCGAGATGACAAAGGCACTAGGTGTCCAATAGAACACGACAACCGATCAGTTGACAATCAAGTCAGTGGAGACAGATACCACTAACTTAACAATGAGAAAATTGCTATCACAAGTCAGCAAACCCTTCGACCCATTAGGCTTATTAAGTCCAATACTAATTAATGGGAAGATGATAATACAGGAATGTTGGCAACAAAAGATAGGCTGGGATGATCTTCTAACACCTGCCCTACAAGAAAAATGGCAAGGGTTAGTGAAAGATTTAAGTATCCTAGAGTCTGTCAAGTTCCCTAGGAACACAGTAGTAAATGAAAAGGAACCAATTAAGCTGCATGTATTTTGTGATGCCTCAGGAAAGGCTTATGGTACAGTAGCTTACCTGGTCTCAAATGGGCAAGCCAATTTGCTCACATCAAAGGCCAGAGTGGCACCTTTAAAGAAAAGATCACTGCCACAACTGGAATTAACAGCCTTACTGCTAGGTGTAAGATTGGCTCATTATCTGATCAAGGCCTTAAGCCACATCCACTTTAAAGAAACAGTAGTATGGTCAGATAATGAGGCAGTGCTACAGTGGGTTAAAAACAATAAAAGTAAGAATCCTTACGTGAGTAACCGCGTTAAGGAAATACGAGAGTTGTCAGCAGGGTATAAACTAAGATATGTACCTACTAAAGAGAATCCAGCTGACTATCTCTCCCGAGGCCTGACTTTACGGCAATTAACAAAGGCAGAGATGTGGTTCAATGGACCTCAGTGGCTAATCAGCGACCAGTGGCCTGAACAAAAGCCACAAGTCATTGTGACCAATGTCACTGTTCCCACTGAGAACCCGGAACTACCTCAGACTTTGGTAATTGATCCTGCTCGGTACTCTGAACTGAACAAACTTGTAGGTGTCACCCAAGTAGTGTTTGATTTTCTAAAGAAAATAGGAATCAAGCATAAATTCTCTAGTGCCTTAAGGTACTGGGTTAAAAGAGCTCAGACCGACACATTCGGGACAGAAATTGACAATGTTCCTAAGAAACTACAACATGATCTGGGTCTCTGGTTAGACACTGACAATTATAACTTGATAAGATGCGGAGGACGCTTACAACATGCTGACATAGATCTGGAAGCAAAAAATCCAATATTGCTCCCTCGTCACCACATAGTAAGCAAACTAATTGTGTTACATATACACAAATACTGCACTCTGCATGGTGGGGTATTAGATACTCTCACAGAATTAAGACAACAGTACTGGCTACTCCAAGGTAGACAGACAGTAAAATCCATAATCAAATCCTGTGTTGTATGCCGGAGATACGATGCCAGAGTGTGTCCATATCCTGGCCCTCCTCCACTTCCGAAGGAACGAGTCGTACATATTCATCCTTTTGAGACAACAGGAGTAGATTTCACAGGAGCACTAACACTGACAGGCACTAAAGACAAGAAACCAGTAAAGGCCTATATCTGTCTTTTTACTTGTGCCACAACAAGGGCAGTCCATCTAGAAGTGACTCCCGATATGAGTGCCGAAGCATTCTTACAGGCTTTCCGCAGGTTTGCTTCACGTAGATCTTGTCCCAAGTTAATGATTTCAGACAATGGGTCCAACTTGGTGGCAGGAGAAGCATGCCTGAGGAAAATCTGGACACACCCAAAGGTACGCACAGCCCTAACTCAACGGCAGTGCTATTGGAAATTCATACCTCCCAGAGCACCATGGCATGGAGGCTTCTATGAACGGATGGTTGGTACGGTGAAACGGTCTTTACGGAAAACCCTACACCGCCAAAAGATTGACCTTCAGGAGCTTCAAACAGTAATCATAGAAATAGAAGCACGAGTTAACAACCGACCACTTACCTACCTCTCTGATGATGCTTTGCAGCGTGAACCATTAAGTCCAGCTCATTTGATGTATGGGAGACCTCTCAAAACACTTGTGTCCCTTACGGATGAGGAACCAGAGGATCCTTCATATGTCAAAGAGAGTGATTTGGTTCAACGTTTCAAACATCTTTCAGGGGTGATAAGTCGGTGGAATGACGTATGGACTCGTGAATACCTAACAGCTCTGAGGGAGTATCATTACGGGGCAAACAATCCCTATAACAGAATTAACTTGAACCCTGGTGACATAGTTCTGGTGGATAGTGACGGACCACGCTCGGAGTGGCCTATAGGAGAAATAGTCTCTGTTCATCCAGACAGCCAGGGCATCTTGAGAATAGTGAAAGTAAAATGCAAAGGCAACACTACTCTCAAAACTTTAGAGAAATTAGTACCTTAGAACTGGCCAGGAAAGAAGACGTACAACGACTTCCAGCACCCGATATGCCAGTACGGGACATACGTCCCCAACGGACTGCTGCACAACAATGTAAACTCAAATTAAAGCAGCACTATAATTCTGAGGGAGAAGAATAAAGTGATCGCAGTCCTTACCGGGACTTCGACCCGTGTTCTGCCCCCTGGGAATTATGTCGGGAAACCGACACACACACAACCACACACACACAAATAACACAGTCTCCCCTAGTCTGTACTCCCTTCAGGATGGAAAATGGGAGACTCCGTGACGTCATCGACTCCGTGACGTCATCGAAGTCATCGTATATTTACATTATGAAACATTGTTAATAGATTAGTTTATTATCTAGAGTTAACAAAAAAGTATTCAATAAGAATGATTATAATTATTTACACAGTATTGTAGCTAGGTTCCCTTGTTAATGTAAAATTACTTTGAGTGAGGAACCAGAGCATAAGGGCGTTGGCCCGGGAGGAAGGCGTCCACATACAGAATAACAACAAAACAGGGGACGAGCCTACCACGCTGTCTTAACTGGTGTAACAGCTAGACACCCCATTTACTTGTCAACACCAGCAACACAGCTTAACAACATTACAACAACGACTGTATCCGTCTACCAAGTATTGTATATTATTCGAGTGCACTGATTAATATAAATAAGTAGATGGTTAGGACGTAGGACATCCCCAAATACAACGTACGTGTACCCCATTACAACCCTCACAGTTCATGTCATACCTGTAATTGATATGTTTAGGGAACTTTGATTAATTCCTTGCATCCCATACAGGTAAATTGTGAGAGGAGCATCAAGAATCTGTGCAGACAGTTGGTTCATACACATAATTAACTACTTGTTTGCCAAGCCTTGTCCTTCCCACCAGCCGCCATTACGTGGCACAAAGAGGCAGGGCCACACCCATCTTGAGGCTACACCTACACGCCTTACTAGGCCCATTCTACTGGCACAGCTAAGACATTATATTAGTAGCAGTAGTTATAATTAATTATTATATCATAAATAGTTTAGACCACCATATGTGGTACACTATATAATGAAATAACTGAAATAATAGTTTTAAAGGTAAACAATTGGTAGTTTAAGAAGGAGCCATAACAAAGTGGTTTAGGCTACCAATTGTCCCTCCCAATAGTGTGTAAGAAGATTTCAGGCAGTTTACCAGTACATACAGTCCACTTAATTAATACTTACTTACTAAGAAAATAAATAAGACATAACTTTATTTTATTAAATCAATTTGAAAAAGAGATTAGCTGCCTGGAATTTCCCCACAGCATATATTATGTTTAAAGTAACTTTTTAAGAAGTCATTGATTTCAAAGTTTTTAAAATTTATTTCACATAATTTATAATTACATCAATTGCCTAAGTAATACTGATGTAAGTAAGATGATAGCCAGCCAGAGTGTTATGACCCCAATAACATGCAAAGAAGAGAGAGAGAGAGAGAGAGAGAGAGAGAGAGAGTTTTACCGAGTCAATCCCAGCGAAGAAGAGGTCGACCATGAAGGTGATAACGTCCTCGAGCGAGAGACCCGGAGTGGTGAGGAGAGACTCCAAGATGTTCAGCTCGCCTGAGTCCTCGGGGTCACGGGCTTCCAGGTCCTGTTTAGCCTGGTCAACCTTCTCCAAGATCACACTGGCGTGGAGAACATAGCGTTATACGACGTTAATGTTCACATGGACGGTAGGCGAAAGTTTCCAACACATACAAGACAAGGGAGAATTAACGTACTCGAGGAGGTTGTCGTGGGCTTTCCACATGCGTCTTAGCGGCGCTGTGGGGAAGTACTTCCACAGGTGGACGCCGAACTCACAATCCCCTGTGGCTTCCATCATGCTGATGGATGACTGGATGATCTTCTGTCCCTCCTCACTGTCCTCTAAGCACCCTATCCGCTTGTTGAGGGCCACGAGGCCCAAGGCTGATGTGCCATGTTAAAAAGATTCTGCAATTAGTAAACTGTAATATGTGATCTCTCTCTCTCTCTCTCTCTCTCTCTCTCTCTCTCTCTCTCTCTCTCTCTCTCTCTCTCTCTCTCTCTCTCTCTCTCTCTCTCTCTCTCTCTCGTTAAAATTGCACAATGCATTGTGTGGAGGCAATTTTTCAACTTCCTTCCCAGTTGAAGAAGAATATAAGAAATAATAATTTATATCCTTTCCGTCATATTCAGTAATACACACACACACACACATACCATTAGGGAGATGTTGTCTTGCCTATACATTGAGAGCACTGGGGCTGACAGTTTCCGAGTTAGCATGTAAAAGTAAAATCTTGCTTCATCTCTTTCAAGACTCTGCCATTAGGGTTGATAAAGTTCTTCATGAATAAGTGTCCGGTTTTCTGAATTTTGCTGTAAATTATCAGCTATATCTTATCCTCAGTGTGAGTAGGGATTACGTTTCAGTCAATATATCATTCAAGATACTCTCGTCCTTCTTGTGACAGAGTTTTATAAATGGAAAGATTCTCTAATGTTGACTATTTCATCGGCGATGACTTGACAAGCTCTTCATTACATACTTTAGTGCATTTGTTGTTGACAAGGACCTGGCCCCTGTCTTTATTGGCTTAATCGTCAACTTGGTTCCATGTGGAGCTGAAAGAGTATAGTGTATGTAGATTCCGGAGACTTTGCTCTCATTGGTCAAGCCATTCACTGCTGATATTACGGCGCATCTCTATGGTAGCTTTTCAGACGTAGAAACAAGTTTGGATGTTGTCGTCAAATGTATATTCATTCACTGATATATTCCTTCATTGATGAAGCACGGTTTTGTATAAATTGATCTCAAATGGTCTGAGTAATTGGGCATCATTCTATCATATCACAGCTCTTTGTCTTAAGTTCCCTGCTTTTAGTCCTCATATCCCAGCTTTTAGTCCTCATATGCCAGCTTTTAGTCCACATATGCCAGCTTTTAGTCCTCATATCCCAGCTTTTAGTCCTCATATCCCAGCTTTTAGTCCTCATATCCCAGCTTTTAGTCCTCATATCCCAGCTTTTAGTCCTCATATCCCAGCTTTTAGTCCTCATATCCCAGCTTTTAGTCCTCATATCCCAGCTTTTAGTCCTCATATCCCAGCTTTTAATCCTTATAGTTCACTTCTCTATCTACATATCCAAGATTGTTTATTATTATTATTATTATTATTATTATTATTATTATTATTATTATTATTATTGCTCCTGTTGTTCTTTTAATTGTTATTTGGGACTATTATATTTTACTGTTATTGTTTATTATTTATTATTATTATTTTATTTATTATTATTATTTTGATTATTTACATAATAATGTTTACAAGACATTTAAGATACTCACATTCCAAAGCCCATTTTAACAACTCTTCAACATAATCACCAGGAAGCTCATTCTTGTGGTCCCGTTGACCGGCTGACCTGTTGAGAAAGGCCGGGATATTAACCCTTAGGCTGCTTATCACGCGTTGGTAAGTAAACAAAGTGGTAGAAAAGCTTAGAAAGCTTACTAAACTTTCACGAAGGACCTACCTGCGAGAGCTTCATAAAATCCATATGCAACACAACAATGTGGCACTCACTTGAAAAATGCTCGAGGCTCAAACATAAATACTTGATTCTGCAACTTTAATTATAAGATGCAGAAGATTCTGTGGTGAAGATTCTCCGTAGAAGAATCAAGGTGAAAACGACTCACCTTGATTCTGCAGGAGATTATAAATTCTAGAAACTATCTTCTCAACGGGGAAAAATACATGATATACACATACAAAACGACAACATTGCCCCACTACCAACTCTGAGGCCTTGACTCCCTAACCAGTGGAATATGCTGTCACAGCAGAGGAAATCTCGCACGTTCGCCGGCAACTGACCGGCCATACTGACATAACCTCTACCTGACCTCTACTTGAGTTTACTCTATATTATATTCCCCGTAATATACATGCAACACACTATATCTCACTTGAGGATGTTCTACGCAAAAACGATCGTAGAGTGCACGTGGTTCCTCACCCGCCACCAGGGGGTAGACTATCTACGTCATCACGTACCTGGCTCCTCACCCGCCACCATGAGGTAGACTATCTACGTCATCACGTACCTGGCTCCTCTCCCGCCACGATGAGGAAGACTATCTACGTCATCACGTACCTGGCGACGAACTCCTGGGCCACGTGGTCGACCTGTGGCAGGTAGTAAGCCACGTTCTTGGGCCTCATGGAGTGCACCTGCACTAGCCTCCTCACCCGCCACCAGTCCTCACCCTGCCTGGCGTACATGGTTGTCATTAACTTATATATACATATGTTAATAATTCACATTACCCAATTCTATAACAATGGACAAATAGGAGGGATAATATATTTTTAAAGAGAAGGCATATGCCAATTTAAATCTAAAAATTAAAGAGGGAGACAGTTCAAAAACATATATCAATACATACTGATATTAAAAACATGATAATTCACAGGGGGTGCGGAATTTAGAGATAACACCATCAATAGTGTCCAAGAAATGTGTAAGTACTTCATTCATAATGATGTGCTGCTCAAAATCTTAGCGAAGTATCCAAAATTTGCTTACTGTAGGTAATGCATGCACATGACTGTAAAGCTGCCGCCCAGTTGGGTGGGTGTGCAGCAAAACTGTGTGACTCACCATAGATGTATAGTGAATGTTGTGAGCCACTTGCTGAATCACTTGTGATACAAAAGATTATTGATGTGTGTATTTGTGTGGGTGATTAAATATGTATGTGTATGTATATACGTATATGTATGTATATGTACATGAATGTATGAGTATGTGTACATGTATATATAACATTAATAACTGTGTAACTAGCGTCAAAAAATCGTTATTTGCTTAGCTAAACGAACTAGAGGGTTCAGTTCCTGAACCGATTATGTGCCTCTGTAATCCTTTCCACCACCGCCCACGGGCTGGGTATGGGGTGCATAAAAAAGAAAGAAATTGAATTGGTCTCATGAGTACCAAGAGAGAGAATGTGTGTAGAAATACGTATATTGTTCTAATATTTATGTATCAAATAATTCATGCGAAAATCCACTAAGCTTTGACATATTTTCCCTCCCAGTAGTAAGACTTTTCATGTGAATTGCAGTCATTGTTGGTGTAATGCAATGACAAATAATGCTGATAACAGATTCATGAATTAGTAAACTCTGATCCAACTATCCATCACGTCTCTAGATTTTTAAGACGCATAGCTTTTTTAAGAAGCTGAAACGCGCAATCTTAAAGCGGAAATAAAAAGCTTAAAGGAAATAAATACCCATAGGTAAGCTGTCAAAATCGCTAGTGAGGGCTAAGTGTACTAATATGCCATATGATGGCGCTGTGCTCATTCGCATGACGAGTATCGATCCCCGATAAATTTCTTCTTTGAGGTAACCTAGAACAAGTAAGAAACACTTGGAAGTGATGTGAGGAGAAGGATTTCTGATAGGATAGAGGGAAGGAAGGGCGCCCAATCACTTTGACTGTCGGGGATAGAACGCTGACCTGCAAGAAACGAGGCCGTCGCTCTACCGACCAGGCCAAGTTGTTCAGTCAGTTCCCCTTCAAGGCAAAATTAAAATCAGCAAGATAGATGATGGAGAGTGTGCATGCATTGGGGTTTTGAAGCTGAGCCCTGATAATACACTCAATAAATGGCCTGCTTCCCTCAGTCTGTGTTTTCCAGAGCTAAATTTTTTATGAATCAGAATTAAGTTAAAAAAATACTTACTCGGTAATGATGCCTGTTCTAGAGGTTTTAAAAAATTTAGCCTTGTTCTTAACACGAATTTTTCTAAGAGAATCTATAATTGGCCTAATAGGATTGTCAGCCATCTCTCTGTAGAGATGTTGAATGTCTGTGGGATCAGAGATGTAAACAACGTCTCCCAGCCCAAGAAAATTCAGCTTGAAAATTGGTCCGTATTTCTTGAAATAGGATCTCCAGAGACGCGGGATCCGTGAAACATCATAATCTAGTCAATAAAATTTAAAATTAATAACATACTGTACGGTATATAACTAAGTAAAAAAAATACATAGGGTTTTCATTATGGCCATTATGTGCTGTAATTATAGGTGGAAAAGTACAGTGTCACTCGAATTCTCACCTGGGTCGAAGTATGAAGCAGGTAAGGTCCCCAGCAGCGGCCATGACCTAGGGCCTGGGATCTCAGAGTGTGGTCGAGGGAGGGAGTGGGAGTCAGTCGTGGCCAGCGAGGGCGCCACTCCGGCCATGGAGGACGTCCCACGAGACCTCAAGGGGCCAGAATATGCTCCAGGGAGAACAGAACGTGAGGAGAAGATGACGGAACGTGAGGAAGGAAAAACATGGGATATTCCAAGAAAGGCAGAGTTCTTCCCGAGAAGTCTCGCTCGTGGTGCGTTGGCCATCTTGTCGCCAGCCTCTGTTCTTTTCAAAAATATTCTCAGGCAGCCGTAGATTGCTTATATAATATTTGCGAGTCTTCTCTCTCTCTCTGTGTAAATATTAAAGCGTTCAGTAAATCAATTGCTTTGAATAAAATTTTGTCTTCATTCGCAAATCTCAAGCAGTTTGATATATGCAATTGACCAGAAAAAGTTAACTATCACTTGTTATCAAACCAATTATTTTTGCCTTGAAAGAGACGAGTGTCGTACCTTTACGTCCCCACTTAGGGAATGTAAGCCTCAACGATGTCATTCAGAACGACAACATCTCTCTGTAGGCACCTGCCATTGCACAAACTACAATGATGACTAAACCACACATCAGAAGATAGAGAAACGACGACGTGTCAACTTGATAATGGTCCACGACGGACCGAAACGTCGTCGTTTCTCCATCTTCTGATGTGTGGTTTGGTCATCGTATCTTCAGCCACGTTATTATGACTCATCTTTCAACAAACGACAAGACTGTCACCGATCACATAATTTCTACAGTCAACCAGATCATCACCGGGGATATCCTGACTAGCATCCCTGAAATAATCGGCAAATACAACGACAACTGGAGGCAAGATATTCGTGCATTGCAAATCACTCATTGCATTGCATATCACTCTCATCCACTTATGAACAGGTAGTTTATGAACATCCTTCCATCTACCGGAACAAGACAGAACTATAACAGTTTACCAGCATGTCCTCCAAACAAAGACCCAAAAGTGATTCCATGCACCCGCCAAACCTACTGCTCATGAATGAAAAACTGTTTACACACGACTCACAACTGATTTCGTTCGAACACTTCCGGAACAGGTGCTTCACTGACGAATTTTGTTCGAACCACAAGGCTGTAAATGCTTCACCCACGTACTACAAATACAAATAATCGCCAACAGAACCTAAACACCCAACCTAACCTGTCCTAACCTATCCTATGCCTATATATGCACAATATGCTAATGTATTATAATATTAATTTATATTTGAGAACATTCCCGTTTTGAACGAACAGCATGTAAAAATTTATGAATGTGTCTGTGGGGTCAACCGCTGGATGTAATGGACTTGAGTCGAGGATGGGTTGCAGCTCACACCACACCTGCTACCCCCAGCCAATAAATGACAATGGGGAGTCCACTCTGCATCACCAGCCAGGTTGGACGTTCCTGAGGTCTCTCTGCTGGTGTTTACATTGGTCACTTCTCGGTTGCCCTGGCGAGTGGTTGTTTGCCACTGCGGTGTGACTGTTTCTCAGTCTCAGTATGGGGACTTACGTGCCGCAACTGCGGAGGAAAGAGTCGGCTGGGCTGACATTTACCTGTAAGGTGGATATTGGAGTCATCAGCAACACTCTGTTTGATGTTATAAACGGGAAAGTGGAATATCTCGTTGGTATGCAGGTCATTCGCAAGGACAGGGTGGTGGTGAAGTTCGCCGAGAATGGCTTGTTCCGGCAATTTATCAACAAGTATGAGGATCGGAAGGGGCGGCTGAGCAACGGTCGAGGCTCTGTGACGGTAACGAATTTGATTGTTGAATACACTTACGTGTCTATTAAAAATGCTCCGATTGAAATGTCTTCTCCGTCGGGCTCTTGCCAGGTATGGGCGTGTCGAATTTATTCGTGAGTGTAGGCACACGTCCAGAGCCGTCAAGGGACTCATTAATGGTTACAGGATGGCTAATATGGTTCTTCGTGGAAATGTGCCTAATTCTCTATCGATTGCTGGCTATGCGGTCGGCTTCTTCTACTGGGGGGGCAGACTCGGACATGTTTCAAGTGTGATCATGTTGGCCATATGGCTGCTGCCATCACCACTCGGATGTGTGAACGGGTTAACCTGTTTAATGACCATGATTTTCCTCCTTTGCACGAGGAAGATGATCTCTTGGTTCTGAGCAGTGCCCCTTGTATGGGAACTGATTAAGTGGTGGTTGGCGCCGATCTGAGTTCTACGAGTGCTGCTTCATTGGTTTCTACTGGTGGAGATGACGTCCGTACTGAAGTGTCGTCTCATGGACGGTCTGGTGGGGGTGTTGATCTCCCTCCGAGCCGGTGCGTGCCCGTACAGGCCGGCTCCAAGGGCGGGTGTGCTGCGGTGACTGCCAACTCTGGTGAGGTGGTAGATGCAGTGGTGGGCATATCATCGGTGGATGTGTGCTCCAGTGCTGAGCCGATTGGTGTGCGTCGGAACCTGCAGCAAGTGATCCGTGATGGTGATGTTGCTGCTCGGACAACTGAGGTGGTGGCGGAAGTGCATATGGAGGATGTACATTCTCCTAGTCGCGGTTCTGAACGCCGTGAAGCAGATTGCATGTTGCCTGTCAGCGGTGGGCAGCATAGCCTGAAGAGACGGAAATTTGGGGGTTCTCTTCAGAATGTCCTAGATGCGAGGAGGAGGTTGGAAGTCGGCACCTCCTCCTTCCTTGACGGCTGTGCAGTGTGACCCTATGGTTCCGTCCGACTTGGATATTCCGCCCTCTGGTGGGGGCGTGTCTGTGATGGATGATGGTGTTCATAAAATTCCAGGAAGTGGTCCTCCACCTATAGGTACACAGAATGTGGATTGGTGGGATATAATGAAGATGGTCCAGGAAGAGTCGGTAGGGGGCGATTTGGTGGTAAGGCTCCAGAATAGTTCTGAGGGTACGCTTGCCGATGTGGCTCCCTCTCTGGTAGTTTTGGGGGATGGGGTTGAGGGCTATTCTGTTGGGTGCGATGCTACCCTGGGATGTAGTGGTAGTGCTATGTGAGTGTGGTTCTTTCTGTTTATTTTCTCAATGGATGTGTGGGTAAATTGTGCGAAATTGAACGTTAGTGTGTGTTTTCTGGTGTGTGTGTGTGTGTGTGTGTGTGTGTTTTTGCCGGGTCCTGCGCGTTTCGGTATTTTTTTCATGTGTGTTTGGGGTGTGAATGACGATTGTTCCCGGTTCCTGCGTGTTCCGGTTGGGTGTTCGAATGTTTGAATTGTGTGTGTTGAGGGTTCCGTGGGTTGTGTGTGTGTGTGTGTTTAGAAATTATATTTTTCATTTTGTGCCTTTTGTTTCTGATGTTTCTTTTGCGCCCTGTGTGGTGTATTATATATTATTTGGTGCGCCCCGTCTGGGTTGTGCAGGTACTTATTGTGTGTGTGCTCATGTATTTCTCTTTGTTGTTTTAATGTTTTTCAGTTAACGTTATTTGCTATATGTCATTTGTTCTGTGTTTTTGTCGTAATGTGTTCATTGAGTTACGCATTTTGCTGTGGCTTTTGTACTTGTTTGTTGTATGTTGCATTTATGAATGTTGATGCTTCGGTGACTTTGTATTGTATGCTTATATTGTCAAGTTTTCTTTTATAAAAAATTAAAGAACAAAAAATCAATGACAATGCAGAGCAAGACTGACAATTTCCCTTGAGACCCTCGATTAACAAGGAAAGTCCTCATAATTACACCTTTACAACTGGTTTAGTTAAATAAAAGTGAAAGAACTAAAGCCTTTTCCTATTGAAATTTTCTTCGTGGTAATTACCACATTATCTACTCGCATCACGTGTTTCTTTATCGTGATTAACGCATAAATAATTCGCAGATTTGCGTCCGTTGTGAGCGCTCTAAGGCTGCTGGAATATTTTATCGACATGTTAACTGTCAAACACGTATGTTTGAGTATTTTCTTCATCCCTGTTTATCAGATACACTATCGTTTCTAAAAAAAAAAAAAAGGCTAAACTAGCGTTTAAACCAATATATCATCCTCAGATGGGGGATAGAAATTGCTTTGAGTCAGGTGTACTTAATCAGAGATATTCTCATGCACTCCGCACTCTCATGCGTATTTACCGAGTGGAGACCACAAGTGATTAACTGTAAATAAACCAAAGTATGGTTCAACTTTTCCTAAAGATTATATTCACTGCGCTTTATATGTTTTTTTAAATCTAACTTATGACACTAGTGGAAGAATCAAGCAATATCCAACTAGTCTGTAAAACAAGTAGCTTGAGCTTCGGCATTGGCGCCAAGCCAAATTTCGTACCCAGGCAACTTACTGAGGAGCCTTGAAATAATAGACATTCGCCCTTCTCATGCTAACTTGCGGCATCTCTCTGAACATCTGACACCGTTACCGCCGTGCTCTCTTGCTTGCGACATATAAAACAACCTATACGTTTGTCAAGATTGTGCCTGATCACTGGTTTATTTGTATATATATATATATATATATATATATATATATATATATATATATATATATATATATATATATATATATATATATATATATATATGTAACTGAAAACTCACACCCCAGAAGTGACTCGAACCCATACTGCCAGGAGCAACGCAACTGGTATGTACAGGACGCCTTAATCCGCGTACATATCAGTTGCGTTGCACCTGGCAGTATGGGTTCGAGTCACCTCTGGGGTGTGAGTTTTCAGTTGCATATAGTCCTGGGGACCATTCAGGCTTGTTCACACACACACACACACATATATATATATATATATATATATATATATATGTCGTACCTAGTAGCCAGAACGCACTTCTCTGCCTACTATGCAAGGCCCGATTTGCCTAATAAGCCAAGTTTTCATGAATTAATTGTTTTTCGACTACCTTTAATTACCTAACCTAACCTAACCTAACTTTTTCGGCTACCTAACCTAACCTAACCTATAAAGATAGGTTAGGTTAGGTTAGGTAGGGTTGGTTAGGTTCGGTCATATATCTACGTTAATTTTAACTCCAATAAAAAAAACTGACCTCATACATAATGAAATGGGTAGCTCTATCATTTCATAAGAAAAAAATTAGAGAAAATATATTATTTCAGGAAAACTTGGCTTATTAGGCAAATCGGGCCTTGCATAGTAGGCTGAGAAGTGTGTTCTGGCTACTAGGTACGACATATATATATATATATATATATATATATATATATATATATATATATATATATATATATATATGTCGTACCTAGTAGCCAGAACTCACTTCTCAGCCTACTATTCAAGGCCCGATTTGCCTAATAAGCCAAGTTTCCCTGAATTAATATATTTACTATAATTTTTTTCTTATGAAATGATAAAGCAACCCTTTTCTCTATGTATGAGGTCAATTTTTTATTATTGGAGTTAAAATTAACGTAGATATATGACCGAACCTAACCAACCCTACCTAACCTAACCTAACCTATATTTATAGGTAAGGTTAGGTTAGGTAGCCAAAAAAAGCTAGGTTAGGTTAGGTTAGGTAGGTTAGGTAGACGAAAAAACATTTATTCATGAAAACTTGGCTTATTAGGCAAATCGGGCCTTGAATAGTAGGCTGAGAAGTGCGTTCTGGCTATTAGGTACGACATATATATATATATATATATATATATATATATATATATATATATATATATATATATATATATATATATATATATATATATATATATATATATTAAATATGACCGAAAAAGTAAGATTAATAATTCTAACACGAATTTTCTCAATCTTTCGTACATTTCTTTTCACTGTTGGAGGTAAATCAAAAATCAATTCTCCAAAATTCATTTTTATTTTAAATAAATAAAAATGAATTTTGGAGAATTGATTTTTGATCGGCTAATTCGCCTTCATCAGAGCAAAGTAGAATGAAGATAAGAAAACATTGCTGATCAGACCTTTATATCCGCCTGGGCAGATCACCTGACCACCAAAAATAAGTGGAGGAAAGGAATTATAAGAAAGAAGGTAACTGCAGAAGGCCTATTGGCCCATACGAGACAGCTCCTATTAATATCTCCAAGTGCCATTCGTGTTAAATGATTGCTATATTGTTTTGACGTGCTATTTTGAGACTTAAATAGGGATATGTACAAGTTGGATCCCTATTTAAGCCTCAATATAGCACGTCAAAACAATATAGCAATCATTTAACACGTATGGCACTTGGAGATATTAATAAGAGCTGCCTCGTATGGGCCAATATGCCTTCTGCAGTTTCCTTCTTTCTTATAATTCCTTTCCTCCACTTATTTTTGGTGGTCAGGTGATCTGCCCAGGCGGATATAAAGATATGATCAGCAATGTTTTCTTATCTTCATTCTACTTTGCTATGATGAAGGCCAATTAGCTGAAAATGCGTTAAGCATTTTCTATTTTTCACATGTGGTTATTCTGCATATATATACATACATACATATATATATATATATATATATATATATATATATATATATATATATATATATATATATTTCTATATACATATATATATATATATATATATTTATATGTATATATATATATATATATATTTGTATATTTTGGTGGCAGTCTTTCTTGTAAAAATATGTTACTAAATATGACCGAAAAAATAAGATTAATAATTTTAACATGAATTTTCTCAATATTTCTTATGTTTCTTTTTACCGTCGACGGTAATTGAAAAATCAATTCTCCAAAATTCATTTTTATTTTTAGTCTGACGCGACACTTGAACGGACCTAAACTGTCACGTTATATCCAGACCAAGTGAGATGGCCCGGAAAGTGGAGTTGGAGATCCTGTTGGACGACATATTCGACCTCGAGACACAAAAGAAGGTGACCACCAAAGACACCTTACAAGCAGAACTTATTGCAGGAGGAAAGAATTGAGGCAACTACAGAAGCACCATACTGTCCCCCGAGCTCAAAGCGGCAGCTAAGAGCCTTCACGAGAACAAGGAGATAGTCGTCAGGAGAGGTGACAAGTCGCCAATATACGTCATTCTTAAAAAAGATGAATATCTGGCGAAAATGAACCTCATACTCTCTGACCAAACAAAATTCCAAAGGGTAACGAAGGACACTACAGCCGAATTGAAAGCAAAGGTTAACAGATTGCTCGAAACTGTGAACGCCAAGAAATCCAGACTCCACCTGTCAACGATTATTGGGGAATACAAACCTGGGTATGCAATGGAAATGTCAAGACACACAAGCCTGGAAACCCACTTCGGCCAATCATCAGCCAGATACCCACACCCACGTACAGATTGGCGAAGCGACTCAACGGCTTGCTGACTCTTTATGTCCCTTGCGCCTTCAGCCTGAAGTCTCCAAAGGAATTTGCTGACTTACTGTGGGGAACACGGGCCACAGTGATAAGAGCCTCGTTGGACGTAGAATCACTGTTTACCAACGTACCTGTGGATGAACAATCGGGATGATAGCGGACAGAGTGTATATCGTGATCCGGCTTGTACTCCTCTTGACATACCAGAAAACATTCTCAGGAAACTACTCCAAGCTTGTACTAAAGAGGCACCCTTCTTGAGCCCGGATGGCCACATGTATAAGCAAGTAGAGGTGGTCACCATTTGTTCTTCCCTAGGTGTCCTGTTTGCGAACTTCTACATGGGTACCATCGAACAGAAGATCTTAGTCGACATGAACTTGAAGCCGGCCATATACTGCAGGTATGTTGAAGACATTTTTACACAGGGACCTGATGTCAGACATCTGCAGGAGCTGAAGGAGGCATTTGAGCGGAATTCTGTGTTGCGTTTTACTTACGAGATGGAGAAGTATGGGAAGCTGCCCTTTCTAGATGTAACAGTCATGGAAAGGAGCGGAGGTTTCCACACTGCAGTCTACACTAAGGAAACAAACATAGGAATGTGCCTCAATGCCAACAGTGACTGCCTAGACAGGTACAAGAGTGTTATTAACGCTTATGTCGACCATGCTCTCAGCAACAGCTCAGAATGGAAACAAGTCGACGAAGAACTCTCTAGGGTAAGGCAGGTCCTAGTCAACAACGGCTTCTCCAATGGTTTCGTTGAAGACATCATAAGAAGGAAGTTGAAACGCCATGCAACCTCTGAAGAGACAACTAACACAACACCTGTACCCCCTATTAGACTATTTTACAGGATCTTCTTTTCCACAGCTCATAAAATGGAGGAAAGGGTCCTGAAAGATATTGTTAATAGGAACGTTATCCCTACAGACAAAAATCAGAAGATACAATTGACGATTTACTATAAAACCAAAAAAAAAAAAGACCAACCTAATCATGAGAAACTCTCCAGACACAAAGCAGAACGCTTTAGAAGAGACCAACGCCGTCTATGCCTTCAAATGTCCACTTGGGGACTGTAAGCCTCAAAGAACTCAGTATATAGGCAAGACAACAACATCTCTTTCCAGGCGATTAACGATGCATAAGCAACAGGGCTCCATTGAGGAACATATAATCTCTTCCCACAACCAAACCATCACCAGAGAAATCTTAGCAAACAACACAGAAATCATCGATAGATACAGCGATAGCAGGCGGCTTGACATCTGCCAGGCACTACACATCAAGAAGTCAACACCAGCAATCAACAGCCAATTAATGCACAACTATATTCTACCCACTTCAAGACTCTGCACCAATATAGAAGCATCAAGAAATATGGGTCAAAAGGCCCTTTGCAGTTCCATTCTTCCCTTTAATTTATCCAATTTATACCCAATGCACCGTGTTAAGTCTTGTGTTGAAAGTTTTGTTCACCTCATCCAAAACTGTTGTAACATATCACCTCACCCAAATGCAAGTATATAAGATAAAAGCTGTTTAAATGATAGCATAGTAAAAATCTGTTTAGTGTTTGCAGGTTATAGTTGTGTGTGTGTAAACTAAAGTCTTTGAAAATGTAATAAGTTGTTATGAAACGCATTCAGGTGTCGCGTCAGACTAGAAATAAAAATGAATTTTGGAGAATTGATTTTTCAATTACCATCGACAGTGGAAAAAAACATAAGAAATATTGAGAAAATTCGTATTAGAATTATTAATCTTACTTTTTCAGTCATATTTAATAACACACACACACACACACACACACACACACACACACACACACACACACACACATATATATATATATATATATGTGTGTGTGTATATATATATATATATATATATATATATATATATATATATATATATATATATATATATATATATATATATATATGTCGTACCTAGTAGCCATAACGCACTTCTCAGCCTACTATGCAAGGCCCGATTTGCCTAATAAGCCAAGTTTTCCTGAATTAATATATTTTCTCTAATTTTTTTCTTATGAAATGATAAAGCTACCCATTTCATTATGTATGAGTTCAATTTTTTTTTATTGGAGTTAAAACTAACGTAGATATATGACCGAACCTAACCAACCCTACCTAACCTAACCTAACCTATCTCTATAGGTTAGGTTCGGTTAGGTAGCCGAAAAAGTTAGGTTAGGTTAGGTTAGAAACGTTAGGTAGTCGAAAAAACATTAATTCATGAAAACTTGGCTTATTAGGCAAATCGGGCCTTGCATAGTAGGCTGAGAAGTGCGTTCTGGCTACTAGGTACGACATATATATATATATATATATATATATATATATATATATATATATATATATATATATATATATATATATATATATATATATAATGTCGTACCTAGTAGCCAGAACGTCGTATTCGGCCTACTAAGCAAGGCCCGATTTGCCTAATAAGCCAAGTTTTCCTGAATTAATATATTTTCTCTAATTTTTTTCTTATGAAATGATAAAGCTACCCATTTTATGATGTATGAGGTCAATTTTTTTTATTTGAGTTAAAATTAACGTAGATATATGACCGAACCTAACCAACCCTACCTAACCTAACCTAACCTATCTCTATAGGTTAGGTTAGGTTAGGTAGCAGAAAAAGTTTGGTTAGGCTAGGTTAGGTAGGTTAGGTAGTCGAAAAACAATTACTTCATGAAAACTTGGCTTATTAGGCAAATCGGGCCTTGCATAGTAGGCTGAGAAGTGCGTTCCGGCTACTAGGTACGACATATATATATATATATATATATATATATATATATATATATATATATATATATATATATATATATATATATATATATATATATATATATATATATATATATTATTAAATATGACCGAAAAAGTAAGATTAATAATTCTAACACGAATTTTCTCAATCTTTCGTACATTTCTTTTCACTGTTGGAGGTAAATCAAAAATCAATTCTCCAAAATTCATTTTTATGTCTAGTCTGACGCGACACGAGCTCGTTTCGTAAAACTTATTACATTTTCAAAGACTTTAGTTTACAAATACACAACTGAATATAACTTACGCATCTCCGATTTTATATCTACATTTGAGAGAGGTGGATGGGGTGAGGTGGCATTAATAGGGTATTAATTTCATCAACACAAGACAGAACAAGAGGTGGCATTAATAGGGTATTAATTTCATCAACACAAGACAGAACACGAAACAATGGGTATTGAATAGAAGTGATTGTAGAAAGCCTATTGGTCCATATTTCTTGATGCTTCTATATTGGAGCGGAGTCTTGAGGTGGGTAGAATATAGTTGTGCATTAATTGGCTGTTGATTGCTGGTGTTGACTTCTTGATGTGTACACATCAAGAAGTCAACAAGGCAACTCTTCCAAGGCCGCCTGGTTTACCTCCCTTTCTCTTGCATAGTGACTTCACCTTGTTCTATTGTGAAGACCTCCTGGAACCTCTTGTTGAGTTCTTCACACACCTCTATGTCATTCTCTGTATACCTGTCCTCGCCTGTTCGAAGTTTCAATACCTGTTCTTTCACTGTTGTTTTCCTTCTGATGTGACTGTGGAGTAGCTTTGGTTCGGTCTTGGCTTTGTTTGCTATATCATTTTCAAAACTTTTCTCTGCTTCTCTTCTCACCCTGACGTACTCATTCCTGGTTCTCTGGTATCTCTCTCTGCTTTTTGGTGTTCTGTTATTCCGGAAGTTCCTCCACGCCCTTTTGTTCACTTTCTTCTCTTCCATACATGCCCTATTATACCATGGATTCTTCTGTTGCTTCTCGGATTTTTCCCTTTGGGCCGGGATGAACCTGTTTACTTCCTCCTGACACTTTTGGGTAACATAGTCCATCATATCTTGTACAGATTTAGCTCTGAGTTCTGTGTCCCAAGGTATTTCACATAGGAAACTTCTCATCTGTTCATAATTCCCCTTTCGGTATGCCAGCATTTTGATGTGTGTGTGTGTGTGTGTGTGTGTGTGTGTGTGTGTGTGTGTGTGTGTGTGTGTGTGTGTGTGTGTGTGTGTGTGTGTGTGTGTGTGTGTATCACGAAAATAAACACGTGATTAAAAATGTGAGTGTCAGACCACGGAGGAAAATTGAAACAGGAATTTCCATTTCCTTAAGTACTTTCGTATATTAATACATCTTTAGAAGGAGTGAAGATTTATTAATATACGAAAGTACTTAAGGAAATTCCTGTTTCAATTTTCCTCCGTGGTCTGACACTGTCATATATATATATATATATATATATATATATATATATATATATATATATATATATATATATATATATATATATATATATATATATATATAGTGTATGATCAATTAAACCGGTGATCATGGGTCAACACGCAGCAGGATAGAAAAACAAAGATAAGCTGATTAACATTGACAACGTTTTTGGCTCCGTATCAGAGAGGCTAAGTTCATTAACTACGATAACTTTCCTATTTATATCTTGCTCCTGCTAGCTGTATAATAATAATAATAATAATAATAATAATAATAATAATAATAATAATAATAATAATAATAATTTATTTAGGAACAGTACATACATATTTGCAGAGTTACAGTACAAACATTCTGTTCGATTTAAAGATAGAGGTAGTCCATACAATACCTAAAGCCACTAGTACGCATAGCGTTTCGGGCAAGGTGAGGTGGAGAAAAAAACACTTAGACTAAAAGTTAACAGTAATTGAGCTTAAAGTATAAATTGTGTTGAATGAAAAAAATAATAAAAGATAAAAAAAGGGGGGAACATGGTAGAAAATAGCTAATATACTAGTTGGTCAACAAACAGCATTTTTTTTTTAAATAGTAAGACATGGGTTGACATTTAGAAGTAAGGTAGGTTACATGGAGTTAATTAGGTAGTACTTAGTTTTCATCTTAAACTGGTTGAGAGAGGTACAATCTTTGGCATAATTGGGAAGGTCATTCCACATTCTGGGTCCCTTGATTTGTAGAGCATTCCTAGTTTGATTAAGTCGTACTCTTGGAATATCAAATAGGTATTTGTTTCTGGTGTGGTGCCCATGAGTTCTGTTACAACCTTCTAGGAAGCGGTGAAGGTCAGGATTGACATTACAATTCAGAGTTTTAAATATATAGAGTACACAAGAGAGGATGTGCAGTGACTTAATATCTAACATATTCAGAGATTTGAGTAAGGGTACCGAGTGCTGTCTGGGGCAAGAGCTAGATATTGTTCTAATAGCAGCTTTATGTTGGGTAATTAGAGGATGTAAATGATTTTGGATAGTAGAACCCCAAGTACAAATACCATAGTTGATATAAGGAAAGATGAGAGAGTAATAGAGCGTCACCAGGACAAGGCGAGGAACATAATATCTGATCTTAGAAAGAATGCCAACAGTTTTAGAAACTTTTTTTGTTATATTTGAATGTGTCCCTGGAAATTCAGCTTGTTATCGATGAGGACACCAAGGAATTTACCATCTACTTTACTACTGATTTGTATATTGTTTATTCCTAAATTAATTTCCTTCGAGGATTTATTACCAAACAAAATATAGAAAGTTTTGTCAATGTTAAGGTTGAGTTTGTTAACAGTTAGCCAAAGATGGACTTTATTTAGTTCAGTATTCACAGTGTCATTTAGAGCAAGAGGGTCAGGACCAGAGAAGATGAAAGTTGTGTCATCAGCAAATAAGATTGGTTTGAGGTGTTGAGAGGCATTTGGAAGGTCATTAATGTAGATGAGAAAGAGGAGAGGGCCAAGTATGCTGCCCTGTGGAACACCGATCTTTATTGGTAGTGTCGGAGAAATGGAATTATTCACAGAAACATACTGGAGCCTGTCAGTAAGGTAGGACTGAAGGTATTGCAGAGAGTGACCTTTGACTCCATAATGATGTAATTTAAGAAGAAGGTTTTGGTGGTTGACAGTGTCAAAAGCCTTACGTAGGTCCACAAATAACCCAACAGGGAATTCATTTTTATCGAGAGCTGCATGTATCAAGTTAATCATACTAATAAGTGCGTATCTTACTCCTGCTAGCTATATCTTACTCCTGCTAGCTATATCCTACTCCTGTTAGTATATCTTACTCCTGTTAGCTATATTTTACTCCTGCTAGCTAAATCTTACTCCTACTAGCTATAACTTGCTCTTGCTAGCTCTATCTTACTGCTGCTAGCTATATCTTACTGCTGCTAGCTATATCTTACTGCTGCTAGCTATATCTTACTGCTGCTAGCTATATCTTACTGCTGCTAGCTATATCTTACTGCTGCTAGCTATATCTTGCTCCTGCTAGCTATATCTTGCTAGCTATATCTTACTCCTGCTAGCTATATCTTACTTCTGTTAGCTATATCTTACTCCTGCTAACAATATTTTATTCCTGTTAGCAATATCTTGCTCCTGCTTCAGCTATATCATGCTCTTGTTGGGTCATATTTCTCATAATCACAGTGATAATGGTATATTTATTTACGCTTTTGCCCTTCAGGGACAAAATTACAAAAATAATAATAATGAATTTCCAGCAATGATAATAACTGTCGTCTCATGATTACTATTTGTATAATCTGGATAAGACCTTTAGTTATTGACAAAATTGTGAACGCTAGAACATACCAATTACGGAAACCGCAGAAAAAAAAGAGTCCTATTGACCCTACTAGGCACTAGCACCCTAGTACAAATGAACCACAACAGTGAACACTTGGATAAGCTTGGCGTACCTTTGTGGGAATATCTCTCAGCCAGGGGCTGTTGATTGCAGGACGACTTCCCTGTTCCTTCTCTCGCCACTGTCAACTCACTGGACCGCCTCAGATCTTTCGTCCTTCACCGCCTCTCCCCCCCCCTATTTACCCCCCCCCCCAACCAGACCCCATCATCGCCCGAGTCTACTCCTTCCTATCACCTAAAAAGATTAGTTATATCATAATTCTCATTTCTCCTACACTTTATGTCATTCCTCGCTGAGATTCAGTTAAAAACAATATATTAGAATATGATCTTATGAATTACAGTGCCGTGACCATCCTATTTATAGTAGAATCGCAATCCTAAGTATTGTCGAATCACTATCACATTTATAGTAGTTTCGCCATCCCAAGTATAGTGGTATCACCATCTCAATTAAATTGGTATCATCATCCGGTCGCCGATCCAGGGAGCCGGTCGGCCGAGCGGACAGCACGCTGGACTTGTGATCCTGTGGTCCCGGGTTCGATCCCGGGCGCCGGCGAGAAACAATGGGCAGAGTTTCTTTCACCCTATGCCCCTGTTACCTAGCAGTAAAATAGGTACCTGGGTGTTAGTCAGCTGTCACGGGCTGCTTCCTGGGGGTGGAGGCCTGGTCGAGGACCGGGCCGCGGGGACACTAAAGCCCCGAAATCATCTCAAGATAACCTCAAGAAGATCCGAGTTATATTGAATTCACCATCACAAATACAGTGGTATCACTCCCCTAATTCTAGTAGTAACATTATGCTAGGTAAAGTGGTATAACTATTCTAATTATATTGGTATTACCATCCCAATTACAGTGGTATCACCATTCCAGTATAAGTGATAGCCTCAAATCACCTAGTGAAGCTGTTCACTCTGGCATCAAATACGTAATAAGTAAGCAGTGAACGACTGCAGAAGTGCCAGAAGAGTCTCGAGGCACTGATCCTCGGGGCACCTGTACTACCTTGGGTACATACCCAGCTGTGTGGCTGAAGGTGTATGGTTTAATATGCCCTTCACTTTTTAAATATCACTCAAAACTTCTTTGTTAACAAATTAAAAACAAAAAACCGCTCAGCTTAACAGGGATGGTCTCCACGTAACTGACACTTGATGGAGCAGTTATGGGGAGGACACTTTCTTTGGATAAAAGCAAAACACAAAAAATAGGGAAGCACGAGGAAAGTATAACATCGATAAGTTGGTAAGAAAGAGCTATGAGATGACAAACAAATTAAGTACAATTTTATGTTTGAGTCAAATTGTACTAATTCATTAAACATCTAACTAGTTCATTTTAATGGTTCATTAAACCATTAAATAAACTAATGTACTTGTTCATTAAACCATAAGCCATAAATATATATATATATATATATATATATATATATATATATATATATATATATATATATATATATATATATATATATATATTTATTTATGGCTTATGGTTTAATGAACCATTAAAATGAACTAGTTAGATGTTTAATGAATCAGTACAATTTGACTCAAACATAAAATTTAGGTGATCAGGTTCATTAATAGTAAGCAAAATAGAGTTTAATTATAGTCAACAGTTCACGCAGAATGTGAAACCTAGAAACTGTATTTAATCTTACAGAAAAAAAGTAATATTACCAATAAACTTGCATAATATATTGTTTATGGTATGACGCTTATTCCGTTACAGCAAAACTCCATATCTGTAGACAGGAAGGGATGACAGGAGCCCAGCGTTAGACAGGAAATCCTCAATTCGTTACGGTAGACAGGATCGCTCGGTCATGGTAAAGGTCTGAGGCTTGTCAGGCCTACACGTAAACCTTAACAATGGGTCCCACACCTTGTACTTGTAATCCAGATTATACTTCGAGAACAGCTGAAACAAGGTACATAAATATACGCTAGCATATAAATTACTTGCTGACGTGAATGCATTTCACATAAATAACATACATTTCACTATACATAACATATGCACATGAATGCATTTTGAATACATAACATTTACACATACATACATTTCCTATAAATAATGTGTATACATAAATATGAAAGTTGATGTAAGTGCAGTAAGGTGTAAATATAAGTATAAAAGTGTTTTCAAGTTAAATATACTCAATGACGTACCCTGCTTCTCAGTATATATATACACTGAGAGCTTATCTTAACCTTGAAGTATGTTCAGAACATCCAGTAATACTTGCTGAATGATCAGTAATCTGTAGTCTCCTTTACTAAAATAAATATATCTTAACTACACCTTCTTGTTGATTAGTGCCTGTTGTTGCTTTATTGTAGAGAAAATATACCCTACATTCGATTTAAATCAAAATTTGTTTATTTAAAAAATCTTGTATATTTTCAACAATTTCACTTCTTGTTCATAACACCTTTCTTAATGCTTATCAATCTTGTGGACCCTTCTCTCGTATCTTCCCTTGTCCAACATCTCTCAAGAGATTGTATCTTGATTGCTGTTAATCTATCACGATAATAAAAATATGTATTGCCTTACATGTGTAAAAACATTATGAATGTTTTCAAAAGAACTGACTTACATTCTGTTGGTTTTCAAGAAAATTTAAATACATTTTGTATGTATTCAAGATCACAGATATTTTGATCTGTTACTTTTCATATTCGATTCCATTTGCAACGTTGTTTAAAATAACGTAAAAAATGTGACCTATTAGATGAGAGGACGGGTTTTAAGTACTGAACTTGTGCTTGAAGTCTGTTCACTTCTTCTTTCAAAGAGCGCCACCACTGAAATAATTCCCGAAACAAACCAATTTCCCATGATTCTACTCTGAACACTTCCACCAGCTACCGAGGCCCTCACGCCTTAGAGAACCTGATCTAACCAAGCATTCAGATATGTCCTACCTGGCACTTACCCTCGCGAGTAGCACATAAACCTCCTGTTCGGCCAGCCTTTTGCCCACACACACATGCGGGTGCCATGAAAAAAGGGGATGGAAGCGAAGACGTTGTCACTACGGTCAGGATGAGCCCTCAGCCATTGCTCCGGCAGGTACTCAGTCGCCCGAGGGAAGTATATTTTTTTTTTAAATATATACAAGAGTTGTTACATTCTTGGACAAGCCACTAGTACGCGTAGCATTTCGGGCAGGTCCCTGAAATACGACCCCCATGAAGAATAGTCTTTATAACCAAGTACCCATTTTACTGTTGAGTTAAACAGAGGGTACAGTTAAGGATTTGCGCCCAGTAAATCTTTTCCGGCCAGGATACGAACCCATGACAAAGCGCTCGTGGAACGCCAGATGAGTGTCTTACCACTACACCACGGAGACTGGATGTTTCTCCATCATTCCAGATTCCTTAATGCTCACGATAATATTTTATTATCGGTAGGTAGATAGTTATCTATCTATCTATCTATCTATCTATCTATCTATCTATCTATCTATCTATCTATCTATCTATCTATCTATCTATCTATCTATCTATCTATCTATCTATCTAACTATCTGAGGTAGATAGTTAATCTAGTAAATTAACTATCATTACAATTTATTATTTATAAATTATATCACATTTATGATTATGAGAAACTACAAAGTTTAGGATATGGTACAGTATATCATCACACAGTTAATTATAATTATACACAATTGAATTATATCAACAAATAATGTATTATTATTAAGACAACTAACCAATAGGTTAGGACAGGTTATATCTAACTAATGACAGAAGTATACTCTATGAAGGCTTGTATGTATTATTTTACCGTAAATAAGTATACAGACACTTAACTCATTTCATGACAGTTTGAGCACAAAATTCTTAAGAGTATGTGTGGAAATCCTCCAATGCTCTCTGACTTTTTATGAGAATGCTGTGACCCCAAGTCTTGAAAACTTATGTTTAATTCCAATGTTTATACAGAACTCTTGAAAGCATAAAGCAATAGGTAAACATGCTCCAGAATTTGATCACTTTCAACACATTGTGTAAGGACTGGGGGGTCGTAGCATTCTCATCATGGAAGAGAGTCTGCTTACTCAATTATGTTCTTAACAAACAGTTCTGCCAACTAAATTAATGTAAGGACGCATTTGGAAATATCTTGAAATGACTTTCCGTCGCCCTAATATCTGTCTTTGGTTACAGCATAAGCAGAGGAATAAATTATACCTGATCCTCTCTTTGTTCCAGATTAACCAGTGGGCTAATTATCATTATCATCAGCTTTATGGAACTTGTCATCCTTTCAAATTGTAGGTGATTTGATAGGGGATTAAGTAGGTAAACACTAGACTAGGTAAACACTAAAACTAATTCCTGTCATATATTCACCCAATACAAGGTCATGAGAGTAGTGAAATATACGCCTACGACCGTCCCGAAACCCGAGGAGAACGTCGGGGATCGAATTCGGTCATAGTCAAAAGTGGTGTGGGAGTCCGTAGAATGGGACGGGTAGCGTCGCAGGGGGGTAAAATGGGGACGTTGAGGGTCGCAGAGGGTAAAATGTGTGTCATGTAGGTAAGAGGGGAGGGGAGAATAAGTATGTGGGCATGTGTACATCATCTCAAAGGTTTCCTCGGATGTTATGACGCGTGGCGTCCGGCCAGGCGTCACTTGAGAGTGTGTCATGTTGGGTAGGAGCTGGAAGCTATGTGGATGGTATGCGGTCATGTAGGGAGGAGGAGGAGGAGTATGTAGGTTATGTTGTGTAGGGAGAGGGGAGTCCCCATACCTGAGAGGGTATCATTGATGTCCATTAGGTTCCCCTACAGGAGGCCGTAAGTGTTGATGGGGGTATGAGAGAGCAGCCTCTTGCGGATGTGGTCCATTTGCCTTAATCGTTTTTCAATGTCTTCAGAGAGGTCTTGGAGATGTTCACCCCAGCAGGCCTCCCCCACGACTGCGGATTCGTTAAGGAGGAACGTTGTTCTTACTTCCGCCGGCAGGTCCACACCTGTCATCATCAATCACTCCCACCCCTTATTCCCTCCTCTCCCCATACCATCAACCATTGTTCTGTGCAAAGCCTTTAGTATTATTTCTGTTAATATGTGTAAGCTGTATCGTAACGTGACCAACATGGCAACAGCATCATCATTCTTTGCCCAAATAGCATTTTTTTTTTTAAGAGCAATAAACGAGGGAAAGTAAACACATTATATATAAATTTATTTCTTTTATTAAACACTTAAGTGATTTACAACGATAATAATAATAATAATAATAATAATAATAATAATAATAATGATAATAATAATAATAATAATAATAATAATAATAATAATAATAAGACTTCTTCTGGGTGGTTTAGCTAGCAGACATGGGGAAAGGCTTTCATTCAGTCCATCGAACCTTCCCGGCATGCTAGTCAACTAGCCAATCTGTAGAATGGGTTTTGGTAGTAGACAGACAGATTGGGAGTCATTCTTCCACTCTATCGAACCTTCCCATCATGCTCGTCAACCAGTCAATCTCTAGAAAGGGAAAAGGTTATAAGTTTTTGTTGTCAATGTTGTAAAAATAAATACAGACATTATTATGTTCATCATTCAATCCTAACATAAAGTATTACTCACCGCACTATCATCCTAGCCAACTTCGTCACACAACGTTTCACACTCAGCATCAGTACCGTTTAAGCAGAATGTTTGCTTACACACAGGCATTTTCATCTGAGCATAATTGAATTTCAACACTTTTTGATCATTCGTGCGAAATTGACCATATTTAAATGCTTCAACAAAGTGAAGCAGGGCCGCCTCTCAGCTTAGTCTGGAAAAATGATACGCAAAATAAACGGCGTAATTCCCACAGAAGTAACTATTTAGGGATTGAATCCTTTTCTTCATAATATACAGGGCATAGTCTTGGAAGTAGGACATAAACTCTTCAAAATATCTTGAATAAGATCCTATTGCAGGATTGGCGTATCTGTCTAGTATAACTATCTCGCTTCTACCTTCATCCTTATTTACATAGAATGTTATCCAATGTCCCATTTTATTACGAGAACCAGACTCCAGAGTGTTGATTATGAACACCACAGGTCTTTTTTGTATGTATTTTTGTCAGTATTTTCCTTACGTCATCAGTTAGGAAACATCCTAGATAGTTTACCTTATCACCTAAATTACTTCTGATAGCCTCATTTATTTCCAAACAATTCATATTAATATTTATCGCAAATAAACGCAAATCGCGTATCGCAAATAATGCGAAGATCTGCGTTAATGCTGATCACACCTGTTGTAGACCCGTAAACTAGAATGACTTTATTTCTAGCCACACCGCGTTTAAATTCCAAAGCGATCCGCAGATTACCACTTTTTTCAATCGGGATGGTGTTATCTATATCCTCAGGTTGTAAATTAAAGGCCAGTATGTTTCCACCATTCACATATGTATCATAAGACAATATATTCTTTATCGAAGCCTAAGGCTTGTAATGCTGTGTAATACAACTTGGCACAGTTATGAGGAAAGTCGCACCCAATATTGACAATATTAGTGCTATTCTGCGATATTAATACTCACAGCTCACAGTTTTCCAATAAAGCGGGTTGCGATTATATGCACCAGACACATGCCTCCATATCAAGGATGATCATATATAAATGTTCTGGTATAACAGTCCCCCCCGGTTGGTCCATTGTTATCCAGCGCTGACCTGTACCCAATATATACGTTTTGTATAAAGTTTTATTAAAAGTATACGTAATAGGAGAGTTGTTCTGCACCATGCCTTTATTAACAGCTACTAATCCTTCGGGGTATGGCAATACCAGATCCACCCATAGACGTGTAGACATGATATTGTATTTAAAATTAGCGTGTTCATTATCGCTGAGTATAAGCCATTTATCAGGTTGAAGTTCGAGCCGCACCCTGATATCCACATTATCCAAAACGTATTCACTAACTGATGTGACATCCAACATTAGTTTAAAACAAGTATTCACGCCACTCGTTTTCATATCAGTCATCCGTTGCTTCTCCCCAGCCGAGGCGTTAGTGAAATAACCAGCTTCAATTTTACCAGGATCGACACGGTTAAAAATCTGTGACAGTTTATCATAGCGGTTAGCCTTACACCCAGAAATCGTAGATAATAACTTTACCTACGACCAGAATGAGAATAATGAGCTGGTTTCAACTACTGTTTCGTTTAAATACACAATAGCGGATTTGAATAGAGTTTGCGATAATCCATTCACTAACGAAACGTTTTTAGCATCTCCTAAAGGTGTTGTTCCATCTTCTTCGGTTAGATCAATAGACAACTCCAAAGCTATAGATGATAAATCCACCATTTGGCCATTCATCCCCTTGATGATGAATTCCAGATAGGTGTCTGTAAACTTATTATTGACCCCAGAATTCACAGGTAATACATCCACCGTTTGTCTTCTTGTAATTGTTGATTCTACCACTCGAGGGGAAAATACTTTAGGAAAGGCTTCACTAACAGCAGCTGTATAGTGTTCTAATGACACTTGGAGGCCAAGAGCGTTATAACCGGCCATGTTCACGTTTTAGACAACACCAGCCAAGTGAGAAGAATTTATGACAGCACACCATTATATTTCGCTTTAGTAAACCGTTTGATGTTTACTAATTTTTTTGTTTGTTTATTCTTTTTCTGCACTCTTCCGCCTATCATTTGCTTCCCCACTCCTTTCAATGTTTCAACTCCGCGTTTCTTAAGAGATTGTTTGAAAGTTTGTTTGTCATTATTAATGTCGTCTAGTACGTTCTGCCCCAAGCTAAGCGCAGCCGGAGCCAGTGTCCTCATGATAAAGGGCGCTGCTCGACGCGCTCTTCCGCTTAAAAAGGAAAATATTCCTCCTCCACGCATATAACGCCTACTGCTGTTGAAAATCCGTATATCATCAGTCCTCCCACCTCTAGGAGGGGGGTTAACAGAATGTATAATTCCTCAACAGAGGGGGGAATAAAGTGGACACGCATTTCTCCGCTTGTTTCAGACGAATGAGGAGTGGCGGGAAAGCGTTGGTGTTATATACCTCCTGCAACGGGGCGTACATGCAAGACTGCTATGGTGCACCCACGTTCATCAAAATGTATTGGGTTACCATCTTGATCCCTAATAGTGATGCTGACGCTGTCTATCATGTTGGTGTTAAGACGCACATATAGTTTTTTATTGTTGCTGTTATCACTTCCATTTAGGGAGATTACATCCAAAATATTTACAGACTGGTTCCCATATCTAGTAGAAGAGATTTTATCGCAATAAACACACAGAATATCAACTCCTCCTCTAGGCATTGGCGGGAATAGACATGTGTTAACTACACTCGAGGCATACTGACGTTTTGCGAATATGTCTTATTCTATTTCTGGAACTAAGCCCAACACTTTCCCAAAAGCTGTCCCAAATGATAATGTAACTCTACTGATGTTTTTATGCCCCGTTGCAGAGCTAATATTCTCCTCACTAATCACAGTAGTGAACTTGTTTCGATTGGAGGAAGAATCATATTTAATAAAATGCGTTCCGTATTTAGCTGAAAATTGTTTTAATGCCTTTCAAAAAAACTTAGTTTAGCATTACTTGAAAATATGGCCTCTATTTCTGTATTAATCGTGGTATTAATTTCTTTTATAGTTCTGGCTAAAACATCAGATGAAAATAAATGCTTTGAATGCATGTATCTCCCCTCGCCCACTTTCTCATACGTAACCCCTACACGTATATATGCCTCAGGATTATCACGCTTAATAACGTAATGGGAAGTGGGGAGGAGTAATTTTTGTAGACACATTTCATAACTCCTCCTGGGATCTAATTCTAGCTGGTTAAACAATCGATTTTGGAAAGATGCGAGGATGTTATTGGGGAATAAATGCGTATCTGATACGTTGGTGGCGTATATCACGTGAGTGTCCATCGCTCTGTCTCTTTAGACTGCTTTTTGCCAAGTAAAGCTAGCTACACATTACATACACATTTATATACACTCACCTGTTAATATACGATCCAGGAAGCATTCCTTTTACTGTGAGGATCAATCTTTGCAGTTGCCTTTCTCTTAATAGATGGAGCCTCATACACTTGACTGCTTGCCGTAGTATTACGTAATAAATCTCGTGGTGTAGAAGTTAGTGTGAAAAACAAATGAGCAATGGGGAGTTTATCCGGTAAAAAAACAGATTTAAACACAGTCATTTTATGTATAATGTCATTAATTATATGTATGCCAGATACTGGAGCCAATACATTTCCATTCAGATTCCAACGAACGATTCCACTAGCATCATAATGGTTTAGCAAGGATCTTGCATATTCATGATCTCGCACTTTCAACTTCAAATCTATTAAATGTTTTATGGAAGGGTTGGTATGCAACTGTGGAGGAAGAGGTTTGACAGTAAGATGTTGAGCAACAGCTTTCACAGTGGGGTAAGCAGGGCTGTGTGCAGCTTTCCGGTTGTCCAATATTTTACGCGGTACAAGTTAAAAGGCTTTCATTTTACTTTACTTACTGAACAACCGTGTAATTAAACTAGCTGCAATCGGCAAAATAATGGATAAAATACTGCCTCCTCGTTTGCTGGTTAATATCTGTTTCTTAGTTGACACAGAAGGTTTCTTACAGGCTAGTGACCGAATAAGCAATTTCTATTTTTTCAACTTTTTAACAACCTTGTCAGGCACACGCAATTTTTTTTTTTAAAGTTATTAAAAATTTCTGATAAACAATTTATATGTGGTTTCTTCAATTTTTCAATCAACTGTTTTCTCGAGGAATACTGAAGTTTTGATAATAGTTGGATCAATTCATTGTATTTATAAACTAAGGGCTTCTTCATTATAAATGTAATATCTCAGCAGCATCAATCCATTGATCGAATGATTTTTTTTTTTTTGAGATATATACAAGAGTTGTTACATTCTTGTACAGCCACTAGTACGCGTAGCGTTTCGGGCAAGTCCTTAATCCTATGGTCCCTGGAATACGATCCCCTGCCGCGAAGAATCGTTTTTTCATCCAAGTACACATTTTACTGTTGCGTTAAACAGAGGCTACAGTTAAGGAATTGCGCCCAGTAAATCCTCCCCGGCCAGGATACGAACCCATGACATAGCGCTCGCGGAACGCCAGGCAAGTGTCTTACCACTACACCACGGAGACTGTACATCGATCATCGGTTATGATCGATCATAACCTGCGTACCTAACTTTATACTGAAGTTTGCCAGAGACTCTGCGTTGCCCCACTACCTTTTAAATATTAAAGGTGTGAGGTAAATGTGTGGGTGTTAATTCTTGTTTATAGAAGCCACCATCAATTTCCTCCCCATTCAGACCTTTAGAAAGTATAAAGGGATGTGTTGTCTCCGATCAATAAGTGTAACTGTAATATCTCTCGGGTGTTCTGCTGCTTAAACCCTTTCTTAAACTTGGAAATGTGATCAGATAGAGTGATGCGTACTGTATCACCAACACTCAATCGAGGAATGACAGTTCTCTTTGATTTGCTCGGGCTTTTATACATTAAATCAAATTGTTTGGCGTGTTCGCTGGGCGAGGATAGAGCGTGCACCTCCATGGGTGTCTTCCCCTTCAATCCTCTGTGGGGGGTTAAATTATATGTTTTCACAATATCTGGTAGAGCCTGCATGTATTTTAAAGTGTTGTGCGCCGTCATAAACTTGTAAAGTTTGCCTTTTAAAGTACGTATGAACCGCTCAGCGATTGAAGCTTTAGTCTCCCGAGAAAATACACTGTATAACTGTGCTTTCCTTGCTGCCAGCATTTTTTTCATAGTGGCGTTATAAAATTCACCACCTCGATCAGAATTAATTTTGCGCACTCCCTGAGAATGAGGTGAATCTAGAATTAAAGCCTGAGTCTTACTGGTACTTTTCCCGTCTTTGCTGCGTAAGGGTACTACTTGAGCATACCTGGAGAAAATATCTACACATACGAGTAAATATTTCACTCCGTCATTATGTTTGTCTAATAAACTCATCTCGGCCAAGTCTATAGCTTGAAATAGTCGTGGTTTAGGGCTTAATACCCGACGCCGAGGGAATTTATGTGGTTGTAAATAATGCAACGTATAGGAGTCAGAGCTTTTCAGATAGTCCTTTACATCGGCTAGAGTTATACTAGAGTTAATTAATTTGGCGGCCTTATACAACCTCTGTACCCCTCCAAGCCCCCCGCTAGATGAGGGGTCATTATATACTCGATCCAATACATCTTTCTTGCTCACCATTGGTAAACTATCTCATAGGGCGGTTCGTGAACAATATTACCGCGTAATGTTATAGTAGATGGAGTGTTCGAGCCCAGATCTACTAGCCGTAGCCGTAGGCTAGTAGGCCGTAAATGGCCGTAGGGTTGGCTAATAACTTGCTTATATAACTCTACAAATTTCTTTGAATCCTGTTTCCCAAATATTTGTCGTCCGAGTGTTTCAATTTGTGACAGGTCTCGTGATTTAACCACTATGAAATGTGAAGCATTTAAACTAATATTCCTCGAATATTTACCAGGAAAAAATATATTTTCAGTAATCAATATGACGGAAACCATGAAATGTCGGCCTTTAGTAAGCATGTCTGATACGATTTTTGAATTCGCAGACTCTGTAAAAAGGTCATCATAGATTACTAAGATATGCGAGTCATTATCCACTCGCTCTTCCACAGGATCAATAATGGTTGAATGCTCGATCAGCTTCCCTTTAATTTGTGGATCTGATCGTAATTCCGAGTAACCTCCTCCGCATATAATTATTGAGGAAAACTTGTGTTGATACTTCCTTTTCAAGTTTACTGCACAAGTAGGATTTTCCGCTGTTTGAATAACCAGCAATAATAACACGAGATGGTTCTCTGAAAATATCTAGATGTTCCTCATGGATTATATCATAGGAACTGTCCATGATTAATGCTTCGTTAAGACTGCTAAAAACTAAGGAAATGAGGTGGTATTTATACAAACATAGTCATTTACAGGTGTTTATTCACATATTTTATGTACAGCAGCAACATTTTTTAAAACTAATCATAGTTCTTACAGTTCACAAACAATAATATTAAACATCCTATTCATTTAGTATAAATAGTTCTAGTCATATGGGGCATCCATCTTAATACTAACTAACAATTGTACAACATAAAATCTAGCGAGGGTTGAATAGTTTCTGAGCTGTAGCATCGCGTTTGCTCCAGGGGCGGAATATTGGGTAGAGTCTCTGTGGTTGCTCTACTTCCTCTTCTCCTCCTCAATAAACACTTCTTCCATCTCCTCCTCTCCCACTTCTACATCCATCTCATCATCGTTGTTATTGGGAATATCAGGATGACCATACGCTAAGGACTGTGTGGGGCTTAAAATATAACGTTTATCGTCAAATGCTGACAAACCTCTGCAGGTACTGCGACATGTACAAATCTTTCCTTGCACGTTGCGTATAGATCTTGATACAAACCTGATTGAAGTGTTTGTTTCAAGAGTGTGTTGAAACGAGTCATGTGAGAGTTTCTCTTGTAGATGGTACGGTACACCCTTACACTTGCAAGTGTGCTCCCCATCATGTGTGGTGAACGAATATGTTTAGGTCTGAGAGCAATTAACTGGTTAATAATCTTAGAGCCTATTTCAGACTTAAGCAATCCTAGTTCACCTTCTCGCGCTTTAGAGTAGGATGGATGTGTGTCATTAAAATTACTAAAATCCATACAGTCGAAGAGAGGAGACTTATTCAACTCTTCAAACACATCCTGACAGTCCATGTTAATGATGAAAGAGTCTGTGTCTTTATATAACAGACTCGCTTTATCCCCGTACGCAGGTTTGACAACATCATACCAGAACTCATAGAGACGCCTCTTAGCAATTTGAAGTATATGATAACCCAGATACGTAGGAGTGTTGACTAGGAGAGACTTCTGCTTGATTGTGCATATCACACGATCCTTACTTAACAAAAGACTCCGCTTGAAGAACGGGTTTCGAGCATGTTTCAGGAAATGTCTACGATCTGTGACCAAATAGTGTTTGTTCCCATATTTAGATACATCTGTGAGACTCTTTCCATGTATAGAGTTTGATACGAGTTTGAAAGCCTTTTTTTTTATCGCGCATTTGGTACTGGCACGTTCACGAACATTGGTTTCAATGACGTCTTTAAGGTAACTCTCCTGCTGGAATTCGTAGATGTCGTGAACTTTAGCAACTTCTAATCCAATGCGCATGAGCAACTGTAACAAGTCCAGGCTAACCAGGTAGTCTTTCTGAGGAAAGTGAGAAGCAATTAATTTAGTGTTGTTTTTAGGCAGACCGCGACTTTCTTCTGTAAGAATATTCTTACTGTAGGGTGAAATGTGATCCTCGGTAATGCAAGTATGGGAAAGAACAAGGGGCAGTTCATCTGTATACCTAGCTACCTCAGGTCGGACCTGCAGTGTATCACACAACACCCAATACCCCTTGGACCCATCACATGGGATATTCTCCAAGCCTCGCTCTAGCAGCACGTCACGCTCATTGTGTGTCAGTTTCCGAATCCCGCCACGAGGGAGCAGTTCAGTCATACACGCCCCGTAAAGACTATTAAAATCGAGGTGAATGATGTAGCTACTATCTTCCCTTTGTGGGAACCGACCTGTGAGATTTATATTTATTTAATTTATATGAATTTATATTTACGTTAATTTATATACTTCGATAGCAATTTGTATAATGATAAGTGGACTGTATTTCTGCAATAATCTCATAATCTCACAAATCGATCCTCTACACATTAGGGGGGTTTATATTTATATGTATGCAGCCAATCAAACTACAGAGTTAACTACATACATTGAAGAGGTTCCTTATCTTATAGTACAGCAGGTTAGTCCACCAGGTATAACTAGGGTGTAGACACCAAATTATCCTCTTTGAGGTAGCTTCCATATCACCCAGTAACTGGTGCACAAATCTTCCTTCCTCGTCTTGACCTGTCAAAAGTGCGCTAGCTGTGAAGCCAGAATCCTATATATGACAAGCTATATCAGAGAAAACACTATACAGTACATGGAACAATAAAGACCTGGCTTAATTACCTTTAGTTTGAGGCTTCCACGTGATCTAACCGGATCACCCTATATCCTGACATTAATGGCCATAAATGAATGATAAACGGGTTTCGGATAGACACTTAACTTGAATTTGTAGACAGCGTGTTGACAATGGTACACCTTTGGTTTCCATAACACTACGTCCAAGTAAATTTAACAGGAGCCGAATTTGCTCCCGTGTGAGCCTCTGGTCTAGTATAAACAATGGCCGCCCTCCTCCTCACTCTGACGCCTGGCTTACATTGTCCACATTTCAGAAAGTGATAGAAGGGTCACATTTACTCTACTTTAATATTGATAATTAAGTTAATTTATATAAGATGGTTTTATGATGGTAAAGTCCAAAGACTAATGTATTTAAGAATAATTCCCAGCAAAATAGCTGGTGAATTATAATAGTATGTGGTGATGATATCCCGTTTTCTATAGACGGTAATTCCACTACAAGTTACGTTTTCTATGGGTAACTTGTTTATACAACACAGCTATTATCTGTATGATATTAAATAGTGTCGGATTTTCCGACACCCTTAGATCTAAGCCTGTATGCTGGTTCGCCACATTCGTGTACTGTCTTGTCACACTGGTGAACCCACCTCGGAGATTCCGACGAAGTAAATCATATAACAATGGGTCTGACACATAAAGTTCAACTTTCGATTTAAGCAAGAATGCATCCCAAGCAAATGAGGGTAAAGAAATGTAGTGGGAAATGTCTAATTTGTAGAGAGCAAGCATGGTGTCTCGCCAGACTGTGAACACATCAGCTAGCAAACCTGTGTCCACTTTGAGGTAAAGGAGTAGATACTCCCCTATGTTGCGACATTTAGCCAAATCAAAAATTTCTAAGGCTTGTTTATAATCTTTTTCTGACAACTCTTCGTCTTTTAGTGTATTGTAAAACTTATCGCAAGAAGGAAGGTGTGGTTCATCTAACACAGACATAGAGGATAAATAATCATAGCAGAATGATTGTTTACCCTTCAGCAGTTTTGGGATGGCCGCTTTATTTACACCTTTTAACATAGCCAGATGAATGTGGTAGGTTTCCCACTATCAATATGATCCTTAGCTATTCTTCCTAGCGAGCCGTTGAGAAGGGCTAAACTATCCAAAAACCTTAAGTTGTTCCCGTCAACTTTCATAAATTTAAATCCATCCTTAGCTAATATATCTATTTCACTTCCTGGTCTATCTCTCATCTCGTTTAGGATTACTCCTAAATCATAGGAAGCGTTGTGAGAAAAAGTGTATAGGAACTTGTATGAATTTATACACTGTAAATTACATCTATCACAGTAAGCTGCTTGATAATTGTGGAATCTTACTGTGTGGTCGTGACGACGGACTTTGATTACATCTTCCCTGTTAAAAGGTTCATCACAGAGTTCACAGGCTGTTTTTGTCTCAAATATCGCCTGCTGTTGCTGGGACATGTGAAGTTCATAGGATACTAACCCCTTCTTGATTCTAGCCCATGACGCTTCTAGCGTGGTTACAAAGTGATTGACCGCATCTTTACCCAAATAAGTGTCATTCTCAACAATATTCATCTGTCTGTCAATGATGATGTACGCATACGCTACTGCGTTGTGATGTGATTCTATCATTCCCTTAGGGTTCGAGCGGTCTAACATGCACTCAAATTCATAAAAGCACATGTGACTAGGACCATATCCCCGCCCAGAGTTACGGAAAGTAATCTTCCTCTCTGGTGGGTAAACTATGAGAGTCTGATGTACGTTACATGTACTTCCATGACTCTGCATGCTATCTGCTGGGAGTGATATCATACAACAATGACAAAAGCTGTGATGCCTTGGGATTAGATCTGTATTGTTGCTCATATTACGTACATATTGGTTAAAATCCTTAATTAATACTAAGTGTTGAGCTTCCAACATCAGCAATGGTATGACATCTGTATATCCTCCTCTTCCCTTCCTAGCTAGTGTAATGTAGTGTCGCTGTCGTCTAGCATTTTCATCTCTTTCTAGTGAATAGATGAATATACTGACTATTAATTTTCTCTACCTTGTGAATATCCTCAAACGTCACTGCCGAATTGACATCTGCTGGCCAATTAATGTGACTGAGACACCATCTCGCTTCTCCACACCGTTTACGAATATTATCTAGGTGCATCCCCTTAGCTAAACATTTATAAGCAGCAACACACTGCATAAGGCAAATATCAGCCTCTCCCTCTGGATTGAAAACCAACTGCTTTCCACGCAAGCCTTCAGGATAGTCTACATGCGAGACTAATCTTATTGGATGTTCAATCTGACCACAGTTAATGTAAAACCCTGTGAGCCGCTCAACCAAGACATTGGAGCCCTCTCTCTCTTCCAGGTATTGGGATATTTTCCCTGTCAATTCGTCCGCTCAAAAATCAATAAGTGTATCTACTTCCTCTCGAGTTATTGTTCGCCCCTCACCTCGTATGGGAAAGCCTTCGTTATTTATAGGATCCAAAAGATTCTCCTCCTCGCCATCTTGTTGTACATTTAAATTCCGCACAATTTGAGTGATGTCTGGGTAAATTAGGAGTGATGGATGTTGTGGAGAGAAAAGGGATCGAATCTCAATAATGAAAAATTCACTGTATGTTCTCAGATAGAGTCCTGGGGATGTGTTAACATGCTCTGGTATGGAGAATGAAAGCCGAACATAGCCGCCATTATAGCTATCAATTCGATCCAGCACCTGAGGTTGAATTTCTACCGCAGGTGGTGGGGAGGGGGGAGGGAGAGAGCGCTGGTGGGGGTGATGGGAGAGGGCTGGGGGGGGGGGGGTGACAGGCCCCCTCCGAGATGAATGGGTGAGACTGCACGGTCAGCTATTATGCTAGACGGTGCTAACCAGTCAGAATTGTCAGACACTGAAGAGTCAAGGTCAGGGTCTGCTGAGCTGTCGTCTGAGTCAAGACTATTCTCACGGAATGTGATGCTGTTATTAACGATAGTGTTCTGACCACTGCTGCTGCTGCTGCTTCTGCTGCTGCTGCAGCTGTCGCTGATTGATTAGGGTATGGGGATGGGGGAGGAAAGGGGGATTGAGTGAGCGCGTGAACGACTCCTCCCCTCCCTGTGAGCTGCTGGGTGCGAGCCGGATATGGGTATTGTCCACTCTGCTGAGTTGGGTGTGTCACTCTCACTGTCGCTCTCAGCACTGCTGGATGCCAGGTCTATGCACACGGGTGTAGAACCTGTAAAAAAAAAAGAAAAACATATTATCTCTAGAAAGAATGAAAGCATATATATATATATATATATATATATATATATATATATATATATGTCGTACCTAGTAGCCAGAACTCACTTTTCAGCCTACAATGCAAGGCCCGATTTGCCTAATAAGCCAAGTTTTCATGAATTAATATATTTTCTCTAATATTTTTCTTATGAAATGATAAAGCAACCCATTTCATTATGTAAGAGGTTAATTTTTTTTTATTGGAGTTAAAATTAACATAGATATATGACCGAACCTAACCAACCCTACCTAACCTAACCTAACCTATCTTTATAGGTTAGGTTAGGTTAGGTAGCCGAAAAAGTTCGGTTAGGTTAGGTTAGGTAGGTTAGGTAGTCGAAAAGCAATTAATTCATGAAAACTTGGCTTATTAGGCAAAACGGGCGATGCATAGTAGGCTCAGAAGTGAGTTCTGGCTACTAGGTACGACATATATATATATATATATATATATATATATATATATATATATATATATATATATATATATATATATATATATATATATATATATATATATATATATATATATATATATATATATATTTTGAGGTGAGGGAACAGATTAGGGGGAATAAATATGTTTAGGAAATAGACTGAAATAAGATAGTATTAACTTACTTATGTCCTGGTGTGGAGGTTGAGCATGTGAGAGGCTATGAACCCTTAACGTTGTGTTAACTGGGCATGATAATGCCTCATAGCCCTCCATCTGCTGGTGCTGCTGGCGCCCTTGTTGAAGGGGCGGTGGATGCTCGCGAGTGACATCAGCTCTCCTTAGCTGAGTGTGGGAAGGATGGGATACAGACTCGATGACGCCTATCTGTTCCCTCTGTCGATCGAGGTATGGATTATAACTTGAAATGGAACAAAATGATATTCAGCATGGGTGAATGGGAAAATATGATTATTATGCATGTGTTTGCTTGCAAGTGGATGATAATGATGAAAATGTAATACAGATACGAGAAGTATATTTATATATGATTCCTACGTTTATGTGAAGTTTCATTCCGACGATGACCTCTTCGCGGGGCAGGTGAGCAGTAAGGACACTTCACTGTTTTGTAAACTGGAATTGAAAAGAACATATTTAAGTGTGTGGAATGTAATAGCCGAATGAGTAAATATTCTCACACTTTAAGAGAGAGATAATAGTTTACACACGCAATATTTCACCTGTGAATGCCATAAAATGAACTGTGGAATATTAAATAAGAATAACACTCACGGTTATCGCAGAAAATCTGCTGACATCGCTTGCATTTGATGTCGTAATGGCCTAGGGGCGGTTTTTCACAGCTTGTACACTGAAGACGACATAGTTGATTTGGTGATGGAATATAGAAGACACCGCATTTCATGCAGGCTGTTAAGGTTCGTCTTTCCATGACGCGGAACTGTATGGTGTGTGTGTGTAGTGAATGAAGACTCACAGTGAACTAACGGCGCGTTTGTGTGTGAGGGTAGGGAAACGATCCCGGTCAAATGAGAAGTGATTGATGGTTGGCAGGTGAGGGCCTGCTGGCGGAAGTAAGAACAACGCCCCTCCTTAACGAATCCGAAGTGGTGGGAGAGGCCTGCTCGAGTGAACATCTCCAAGACCTCTCTGAAGACATTGAAAAACGATTAAGGCAAATGGACCACATCCACAAGAGGCTGCTCTCTCATACCCCCCTCAACACTTACGGCCTCCTGTAGGGGGAACTAATGGACGTCAATGATATCCTCTCAGGTATGGGGGCTTCCCTCTCCCTACACAGCATAATCTACATACTCCTCCTCCTCATCCTCCTCCCTACATGACCGCATACCATCCACATAGTTTCCAGCTCCTACCCAACATGACACACTCTCAAGTGACACCTGGCCGGACGCCATGCATCATAACATCCGGGGAAACCTTTGAGATGATGTATACATGCCCACATGCTTATTCTCCCCTCCCCTCTTACCTATATGACACACATTTTACCCTCTGCGACCCTCAACGTCCCCATTTTACCCCCTCTGCGACGCTACCCGTCCCATTCTACGGACTCTCACACCACTTTTGACTATGACCGAGTTCGATCCCCGAGGTTCTCCTCGGGTTTGGGACGGTCGTAGGCGTATATTTCACTACTCATGAGTACCCTGAAAGGTGGGCCACTTTGCCAATCATCAGTCACTCCCTATATATGTACAGACTTGTTATTCTCTTGGATAGTTATATACACTAAGAGGTGTACTTCATATCTACTGTGTATTCACCTAGTTGTATTCACCAAGTTGTGCTTGAGCTCTGGTCTTTCGGCCCCGCCTCTCAACTGTTTCTACTACTATTAATTTTTTTTCCAACACCACACACACACCCCAGGAAGCAACCCGTGACAGCTGACTAACTCCCAGGTACCTATTTACTGATAGGTAACAGGGGCTTAGGGTGAAAGAAACTCTGCCCATCGTTTCTCGCCAGCGCCCGGGATCGAACCCGGGACCACACGATCACATGTACAGTGTGCTGTCCGCTCGGCCGCCGGCTCCGTATATACGCAGTGTATATACACTGAGAGGCAGGACAGAGAAGGCTGGGTAGATTGTGTATTTCTGGACTTCCAAAACCATATGTCGGGTTTCGTAAAGTGTTTTAATGTCATTCCTCTTGCTAAACAATCGGCAGGGTTGTCCTTGGTTGGGACATGTCAAAATTGGAAGCCTGCAGAAATTTCTCATATCTCAGCAACTCGATTGCTTGCGAATGTGGATCTATTATTATCATTTCTTACCTATTGTAAGTCAGTTTCATTGTCAGAGCAATAATTATACCTGTAATGTTTATGATAGACAGCGTTTGCTGTATGTGAACTGTTAACCGAGTGCCGGTAAGTAATACTGTCAATTAGAGGTAAAGTTCTTTTTTTAAGTGGAGCAACTGTTGCACGGGATGTTATTAAATGGCCTTCGAGGCCAATTAAGGTTCATCTAGTGTGTGTGTGAGCTTGAACTGACCATTTTGGTTACTGGTTTGACTCACTTCAACTTAAAAATATTGCTTAATAGTAGGTGTAAGTGTACATGTGAATGCATTTTGGCAACTGATTGATTCTGTCGCCAGGTGTTGAGTTTCGAGTTAATTCAGCATTTCACACCTGTGTCAGGTGTGTCCGTGGACACACACGACACAGGTGAAGATGTGGGAATCATCTCTAAAGGTGAGATGAGTGCCCCCACCCGCGCGGCTCTTTTCCTCAGATAGAATAATGTGTAGAACCGGATCCGTGTGTGGGTATGGGTAGAGAGGCTAAGGGGAGGTAAGTGTGGTAATAGGTGTGTGTAGTATATGTCCAAGAGTGTAATATGAAAATATACGTGTAAATAGCGTAGAGTTAAGCAGGGTATGTAGTTATGTATAAATAGTTAAATAATAATAGTATGTAGGATCGAGAAGGGTATGTTGAGGGTGGAGAGAGGGAGGCCCTCCCATGGACCACCCAGGAGCTTTGGCTGGGAGTGGTAATGCACCTCACACTCTCCTGTTTTTAAACAATATGTCTGTGGTATGTAGAAAAGGACAGATGATGGAGTGAAGTGTGTTTATTTTATCAAAAACGTATAACATTCTTACCATAGTCTCCCCCGCTACTGATCAAGGTAGTATTCAAGAGCGAGGTCATCAAAGAGGACATCCTAGTAAAGAAGAGCAAACTGAGGTATGCAAGGACCTACAAAGAGGTATATGTTCAGAGGAACATGACCAGGGACGAGATAGTAAGGGCAGCAGATGCAAGGAAAAGGCGCAGGGAGAGGGAAGGGAGCAAAGTAACCTCAGCCTCCAACCCAGCAATCCCAGAGGGGAGTGGGGAACCCCAATCCAGCAACTCAGGAACCCCAGGGGGGAATGCAACACCCCAGCCTACCAACCAATAGGGCCCCCCTATCCCCCAGCGCAAACCCTTCCTTGCCCCTGCACAATGCCCATCATAAAACCCAAATCCTCCCTCTCCCCTTACCCCAAGCTTTCCCAGCCCCTGATCTTCTTCCTTCCCCAAGCAGGCCCATGCGAGACCTAAGCCCTCCATCCCCCCACCCCACCTCCCCCAAACCCCTGTCAACTACACCGCAGGAGGGCGTGCCCTCTCTCCAAGCAATCCCTGCTCCCTCACCCCCAGGACTTCTTCCTGCCCCAAGCAGGCCTGAGCAAGACCTAAGCCCTCCACCCCCCACTCCACCTCCCCCTGAACCCCTGGCAACTACCTTACAGGAGGATGAGCCTACCCAAGTAGCAATGACCATGGAACAACTTCCTACACTTGTAGGGAGTGAGGGTGAAATTGGATATAAGAAAGTGAGCTTCAAGGTAATGTACTCAAACATTGATGGGATTACCAATAAAGCAAGTGAACTGGCAGAAAGGGCTCAGGAAGAAAATCCAGATGTAATAGGACTCACAGAAACAAAGTTGTCAGGAGTCATAACAGATGCTGTGTTTCCAAAGGACTACAATATAGTAAGGAAAGAGAGGGAAGGGAGAGGAGGGGGGAGAAGTGGCCCTGCTGATAAGGAAGGACTGGAGTTTTGATGAGATGGAAATTCCGGACTGTGACGGGTTCAGAGATTACATAACAGGAACTATAACAATGGGTGGACCTAAGATAATAGTGACAGTCATTTACAACCCTTCCCTAAATGACAGAAGACCTAGACAAGAGTTTGATAGGAACAACATGGCAACCAATAATTTAATAGAGAGAGCAGCCTCAGTTGCCTGCAGGAATGGCTCAAGACTCTTAATCATGGGGGATTTCAATCATGGAAAGACAGACTGGGAGAATGGGGACCCACATGGTGGTGCATATATGTGGAGAGCTAAACTCTTGGAAGTGGCAACAAGGAACTTTCTGACCTAGCATGTCAATGAACAAACAAGAGTGAGAGGCAATGATGAACCAGCTAGACTCGACTTGATATTCACCCTGAATGAATCAGAAATAAGGGACGTCAAAGTTGAAGCCCCCATAGGAATGAGTGACCACAGTGTACTGATTTTTGAGTACTTGGTGGAGGAAGGGATAACCTATCCAAGGATGGGATTGGAGGGTGTGACGATAATCTCCTTCAAGAGATTGAGCCTGCTCTTCCCTCCACAATTACGTCGTAACAAACTATATAAAACTACTAGGGAAGAAATGTCCAACAACGACAACAACATCTCCAAGGTTTGCCAGAGCGCAAAACGTTGCAGCCAGAGACACCTGTTCAGACTCAAACCGCCAAACTACCTGTTGATCGCTACCGGCTCCGCTGATTGGTCGCCGGCCGGGCTGCAACTGCACTCCACCCCCCCATACTACTTGATGTCTGGGGTCGCCACGACCTCAGACCTCAGAATATTCTGTGCTTTCGCAGTTACCACTCCTCCCGGCTAGACGTTAGCGTGTACTGAGAGAGGTGGTAGCTTAAAGCCAATATTCCAGCACCTCCCTTTAATTTTGTGTTGCACTTCTTGTTATTTTATCTTAACGTAACTTTTCATTGTGTCATTTAATTATTCTTATTATTTTGATTGATTGATTTTATTATAAGAATTTGTTTGTCCATTTTTTCATGTTTTGATTTATTTAACGTAATTAAAATTTCATTGTTAAAATTTACTTGTGTTTTGTGTGTCTTCTCCTTACCTTACCACAGACGAAGTTCCAGTTTTCTATTTTTTTTTATAACTATGTGACGAGGCCATACCCCTAGCCTTAAACAGCCGAACACCAACGCGTTACCGTCACAAGTTATATGGGGGCCTGTCCTAGGAGCTTCACTCAGGTACTGGTGCCAAGTGGTAATTTATGGTAAGCGTATTTAACTTTGTTAACGTAGCTTTACTATTTTTCATATTCAATTTCATTTTTTATAAGGTGCGGTGTATTGTGCATTACGAGAGTAACATATAGTGAAGGTGAGACAACTTTGGATTACGTGGTGACTGTAGGCCGCAGTCATACTCTTAATTGGTCATCTCTCCCTCCTTGTTATTACTCGTGTTTACCATCTATGTCCCTTGAATATTTCTCATTTCTGACAGATCATCATATTGGTACCCTGGTACTGTGGTCTGCCCCGGGTCAAGAGTACCCAATCTTCTGCCATCTGACTGTAGGAGGACAAAGAGGGCCATAGTTCCTCTAGCTCGAACTTTAGTTGCTGAATTGGGACCTCAGCAGCAGTTCTCGTCACCAGTTGACACCTCGCACCCCTACACGTCAGTCAGAGATGATGATACATACAACGGTAGGGAATTAGCTTACTTTTCAGTGCACAAAAGTTCGCTAATTCTGTAAGTATCATATTAAATTCAGTAGGAAAAACTTGCTTTATGTCCTATAGAGACTTGGCAAGGTATGCCTACATCCTTGGACTACCAATTTTACTTTTGAAGCATTTAACTGTTTCATTTGTTTTCGAAACTCTGTTTCATTTGTTAGTAGGATTTTCTTGCCCTTATCCTCTTACATGAGTACCGGTTAACTTTAATTGTTAAAGATCCCACAGGATAGGTACCAGTTGCCACGTTGTCCTGTTTCTGACATTCACTATTGAATATTCGTGTACCTTTATTTGCTAATTTCACCATGTTTCGTCTCCAAGCTTTCCGTACAAATCCAGCAGGTGAAATAGGGACTTTAAGTCGTGCCAAGAAGACTGAATTACAAACTCTTGCACATGAGTATCAACTAGAAGTTCCCTACCAAGCCAACAAAAATGACCTACACAACCTGTTGCTGGATTACTATTTAGAGCAAGGTAAGATAGACTCTGAAACTCATGAAACTTACTATATTGCAGAGAAAACTGACTTGGCAACGATGAAACTTAAACTAGAACTGGCCAAGATTGAACGTGAGCAGCAAAGGGAAGCCCGCGAACAACAAGAACGAACAGCTGCCATACGGAGGGAAGAACAAGAACGAGAAATCACCCTCAGAGAACGCGAAGCTGCTTTGAGGAGAGACGAACAAGAACGCGAGGCCGCCTTGAGAAGAGAAGAACACGAACGTGGACTCGCCCTCCACGAACGTGAGGTCGCCTTGCTCCATGAACGTGAGAGAGTACAGCTTGAAACAAAACAACGCGAGTTGGAAATACAACGCGAACATGACAAGCAACAAGCAACTCTGGCTCTAGAGTGTCGTCAACGTGAAATCGCCTTGGAAACTTCACACTTCACTCAACGCCAGCAAGCTACTGCCAATCTTCCCGTCAGTTTTAATATATCACATGCAAGTAAGTTAATGCCATCCTTTGTAGAAGCAGAAGTTGATGTGTTTTTCACCACCTTTGAAACCCTTGCTAATCAACTCAGTTGGCCTGTCGACCAATGGGCCACACTTCTCAGAGTCCATCTTACAGGTAGAGCTGCAGTCACACTCAGTACTTTGGCGTCTGAGAATGACTACCACACTCTGAAACAAGCAGTGTTGGACGCCTACCTACTTTCCACCGAAAGTTATAGAAGGAAATTCCGTGACCACCTGAAGGCAAGTACCACTACCTTCCTTGAGTTTGCTAACACGAAACGGAGGTATTTCATGAAATGGCTGGAAGCAGCACATGTCTCTACTTTTACAGAACTCGTCAACCTGATGCTTGTTGAAGAATTCTTGAGACGTGTGCCGCCTCCTGTCCGCCTCTACTTAGCAGATAAAGAAGAAATCGACTACCTGAAGTGTGCTAAGTCGGCTGACACTTACAGCCTCATCCACCGGCTGACACCCGAACCATCCTCCAGTAAGAAGTCGTGGTACAGTTACGAGAAGGTGAGCCCCGATCAAGCTGGTTCACAACTGTACTGCAAGTATTGTAGACTCTATGGACATACCATAGACAAGTGTGGTAAGTCTCAATACAAGGGAACCACTGACCAACAAAGACCCAAACCAACTCCTCCTAAGTCCGGTAAGCCTGTGATGAATGTTGGTGTTAATGTTAATGATCTTTCTCTTTTCAGTAACCACCTGTATACTGGAACTGTCTCTGCCAACGGTTCAAATCCGGAGGGACGTTGCAAATTGAAGATCTTGAGGGACACAGCGGCTCTACAATCGATCATCTTGAAGTCGGCTGTGCCCAACATCGTCTACACCGGAGAAACTGTCTTCATCACTGACCTCACTGCTACCACTCCATACCCTCTCGCCAGAGTCCACCTGGATTGTCCCTACGTGAACGGGGAAGTCCAAGTCGCCGTCAGGGAAAAGCCTTTTCCCATGCCTGGAGTGCAACTTCTCCTAGGCAACGACTTGGCAGAAGACCTGCAACCGACCAACCTGATCGTCATGGACAAACCCCAGGTGTGTAACTCTGTGCCACTAAACCCTATTCTAGAGTATGTTCCAGCAGAGGTTCAAGAGAGTGATGAAGTTTCTCCTCCGGTTCTCGTGACCACCCGTGCACAAGCCGCACGTCCACAGCCAGCTGACTCTACTGCTACCGCTGTCCCTCAAGACCCTCAGAAACTACCCCCGCATCTGACCAAGTTGGAGTTCCGTAAGTTGCAGAGGGAAGATCTTACTTTAACACCATTGTTTTTCCAGGCTGAGACTCAACCCGACAGTATTCCTGGGTTCTTCCTAGAGAACGACTTGCTCTACCGCAGATATAGACCCAGTAAACTGAAGGAGGAGGACGATTGGGCCAACATCGAACAACTTGTGATTCCCACCAGCCTGCGGCCCACTATTCTACACCTGGCCCACGGAGCATTCTCCCACTACGGCTTCAACAAGACTCACCATGGGATTCGTCAAGACTACTACTGGCCAGGTATGGTAAATAACGTCAAACAGTACGTAAAACAGTGTCATACATGTCAGATGGCAGGCAAACCGAACATCTCCATTCCCAGAGCGCCACTGATTCCCATACAGGTGCCTGCGGAACCTTTCCACAGACTCATAATAGACTGTGTTGGTCCTTTACCTCGGACCAGTTCAGGTAACGCCTACATCCTAACCATCCTGTGTCCTACCACCAGATTTCCCATAGCAGTTCCAGTGAAGAACATCACGGCTGCTACGGTTATCAAACATCTATTGAAGATCTTCACTCAATACGGATTTCCCAGGGAGATTCAAAGTGACTGTGGTACCAACTTCACCAGTGATCTCTTCAAAAGGACACTGGAGGAGTTCAACATCAAACAGGTATTGTCCAGCCCCTATCATCCTGCTTCACAGGGTTCTCTTGAACGTAGTCATCAGACCATCAAAGCACTCTTGAAAAAGTTTTGTAGTGAAACCTCGAAGGATTGGGATAAGCAGATTGACCTTATAATGTGTATTTTCAGAAGTCTCCCCAATGAGTCCCTAGGAGTATCTCCTTATGAGATGCTCTACGGCCGTAAGTGCCGTACTCCCCTTAAGGCTTTCAAAGACTCTCTCAGAGATGCCACCTTCAGTGAGCATCAGAATGTGCCCCAGTTTCTTCAAAACCTTCAACACATTCTAGAGAGAGTCCACCGTTTTGCCCATAATAATCTATTGAAAGCCCAGGAGAGAATGAAGACTCATTACGACCAGACCAGCAAGGTAAGAAAATTCAAGCCGGGAGACTTCGTCCTTGCCTATTTCCCTATCCCAGGTTCACCTTTACAAAACAGGTTTTCAGGACCCTACTGCGTCAAAGAGTGCAGGAATAATAACAACTACGTAATAGAGACTCCAGATAGGCGGCGGAAGACCCAGCTGTGCCACGTCAACCTCCTGAAGCAATATAATGGTACTCCTCCCACTGTCCTGACTAACTATTCTACCTTCACAGAACCCTACATCCACAGTGAGACCATCCCAGCTTCTCCTCCCGAAAGCACTGACAAGGAGTCAGCGCTTTCTAATTCCAAAATCCTTAATGATCTTCCCAAATGCTTTCAGGATAATAATCGTGCTCCTTTGCCCTATTCTAGTTCCACTCTCACCTCGTCAGATAAGCCCTTCATCCTCCATGTCGACGCCAGTGGTACCGACGTTGGTGGTGTCGCGATGCAACAACGAGGCGAGGAGAATACACCTGTCAGCAACTACTGCTACAAGGAACTACGGAACAATTGGCAAGGAACTACTCTTCCTCATCCTGAAGCTTCAGCACTTCACTCCACACCTGAAAAGTGCTCGGTCCACCATCAACACGGACCACACCACCCTACACCACCTGCAGCACGCCCACTTCCCATCTCAACGTCTTCTACTATGGGCTTGCTACCTGCAGAAATTCAACCTGGAGACACGCTATACCAAGAGTCTGACAACCTCTTAGCCCATGATCTCTCCAGAGTTTATGAAGTAGAAGCGACTCCATCCATTACTCCACCACATAACGACGTACTTCTTCCAGAACCGCAGGCTTCGGGGGAGAGTTGTGACGATAATCTCCTTCAAGAGATTGAGCCTGCTCTTCCCTCCACAATTACGTCGTAACAAACTATATAAAACTACTAGGGAAGAAATGTCCAACAACGACAACAACATCTCCAAGGTTTGCCAGAGCGCAAAACGTTGCAGCCAGAGACACCTGTTCAGACTCAAACCGCCAAACTACCTGTTGATCGCTACCGGCTCCGCTGATTGGTCGCCGGCCGGGCTGCAACTGCACTCCACCCCCCCATACTACTTGATGTCTGGGGTCGCCACGACCTCAGACCTCAGAATATTCTGTGCTTTCGCAGTTACCACTCCTCCCGGCTAGACGTTAGCGTGTACTGAGAGAGGTGGTAGCTTAAAGCCAGAGGGGGTAAAATGGGGACGTTGAGGGTCGCAGAGGGTAAAATGTGTGTCATATAGGTAAGAGGGGAGGGGAGAATAAGCATGTGGGCATGTATACATCATCTCAAAGGTTTCCCCGGATGTTATGATGCATGGCGTCCGGCCAGGTGTCACTTGAGAGTGTGTCATGTTGGGTAGGAGCTGGAAACTATGTGGATGGTATGCGGTCATGTAGGGAGGAGGATGAGGAGGAGGAGTATGTAGATTATGCTGTGTAGGGAGAGGGAAGCCCCCATACCTGAGAGGATATCATTGACGTCCATTAGTTCCCCCTACAGGAGGCCGTAAGTGTTGAGGGGGGTATGAGAGAGCAGCCTCTTGTGGATGTGGTCCATTTGCCTTAATCGTTTTTCAATGTCTTCAGAGAGGTCTTGGAGATGTTCACTCGAGCAGGCCTCTCCCACCACTTCGGATTCGTTAAGGAGGGGCGTTGTTCTTACTTCCGCCAGCAGGCCCTCACCTGCCAACCATCAATCACTTCTCATTTGACCGGGATCGTTTCCCTACCCTCACACACAAACGCGCCGTTAGTTCACTGTGAGTCTTCATTCACTACACACACACACCATACAGTTCCGCGTCATGGAAAGACGAACCTTAACAGCCTGCATGAAATGCGGTGTCTTCTATATTCCATCACCAAATCAACTATGTCGTCTTCAGTGTACAAGCTGTGAAAAACCGCCCCTAGGCCATTACGACATCAAATGCAAGCGATGTCAGCAGATTTTCTGCGATAACCGTGAGTGTTATTCTTATTTAATATTCCACAGTTCATTTTATGGCATTCACAGGTGAAATATTGCGTGTGTAAACTATTATCTCTCTCTTAAAGTGTGAGAATATTTACTCATTCGGCTATTACATTCCACACACTTAAATATGTTCTTTTCAATTCCAGTTTACAAAACAGTGAAGTGTCCTTACTGCTCACCTGCCCCGCGAAGAGGTCATCGTCGGAATGAAACTTCACATAAACGTAGGAATCATATATAAATATACTTCTCGTATCTGTATTACATTTTCATCATTATCATCCACTTGCAAGCAAACACATGCATAATAATCATATTTTCCCATTCACCCATGCTGAATATCATTTTGTTCCATTTCAAGTTATAATCCATACCTCGATCGACAGAGGGAACAGATAGGCGTCATCGAGTCTGTATCCCATCCTTCCCACACTCAGCTAAGGAGAGCTGATGTCACTCGCGAGCATCCACCGCCCCTTCAACAAGGGCGCCAGCAGCACCAGCAGATGGAGGGCTATGAGGCATTATCATGTCCAGTTAACACAACGTTAAGGGTTCATAGCCTCTCACATGCTCAACCTCCACACCAGGACATAAGTAAGTTAATACTATCTTATTTCAGTCTATTTCCTAAACATATTTATTCCCCCTAATCTGTTCCCTCACCTCAAAATATATATATATATATATATATATATATATATATATATATATATATATATATATATATATATATATATATATACATATATATATATATATATATATATATATATATATATATATATATATATATATATATATATATATATATATATATATATATATATATATATATATATATATTTTGAGGTGAGGGAACAGATTAGGGGGAATAAATATGTTTAGGAAATAGACTGAAATAAGATAGTATTAACTTACTTATGTCCTGGTGTGGAGGTTGAGCATGTGAGAGGCTATGAACCCTTAACGTTGTGTTAACTGGGCATGATAATGCCTCATAGCCCTCCATCTGCTGGTGCTGCTGGCGCCCTTGTTGAAGGGGCGGTGGATGCTCGCGAGTGACATCAGCTCTCCTTAGCTGAGTGTGGGAAGGATGGGATACAGACTCGATGACGCCTATCTGTTCCCTCTGTCGATCGAGGTATGGATTATAACTTGAAATGGAACAAAATGATATTCAGCATGGGTGAATGGGAAAATATGATTATTATGCATGTGTTTGCTTGCAAGTGGATGATAATGATGAAAATGTAATACAGATACGAGAAGTATATTTATATATGATTCCTACGTTTATGTGAAGTTTCATTCCGACGATGACCTCTTCGCGGGGCAGGTGAGCAGTAAGGACACTTCACTGTTTTGTAAACTGGAATTGAAAAGAACATATTTAAGTGTGTGGAATGTAATAGCCGAATGAGTAAATATTCTCACACTTTAAGAGAGAGATAATAGTTTACACACGCAATATTTCACCTGTGAATGCCATAAAATGAACTGTGGAATATTAAATAAGAATAACACTCACGGTTATCGCAGAAAATCTGCTGACATCGCTTGCATTTGATGTCGTAATGGCCTAGGGGCGGTTTTTCACAGCTTGTACACTGAAGACGACATAGTTGATTTGGTGATGGAATATAGAAGACACCGCATTTCATGCAGGCTGTTAAGGTTCGTCTTTCCATGACGCGGAACTGTATGGTGTGTGTGTGTAGTGAATGAAGACTCACAGTGAACTAACGGCGCGTTTGTGTGTGAGGGTAGGGAAACGATCCCGGTCAAATGAGAAGTGATTGATGGTTGGCAGGTGAGGGCCTGCTGGCGGAAGTAAGAACAACGCCCCTCCTTAACGAATCCGAAGTGGTGGGAGAGGCCTGCTCGAGTGAACATCTCCAAGACCTCTCTGAAGACATTGAAAAACGATTAAGGCAAATGGACCACATCCACAAGAGGCTGCTCTCTCATACCCCCCTCAACACTTACGGCCTCCTGTAGGGGGAACTAATGGACGTCAATGATATCCTCTCAGGTATGGGGGCTTCCCTCTCCCTACACAGCATAATCTACATACTCCTCCTCCTCATCCTCCTCCCTACATGACCGCATACCATCCACATAGTTTCCAGCTCCTACCCAACATGACACACTCTCAAGTGACACCTGGCCGGACGCCATGCATCATAACATCCGGGGAAACCTTTGAGATGATGTATACATGCCCACATGCTTATTCTCCCCTCCCCTCTTACCTATATGACACACATTTTACCCTCTGCGACCCTCAACGTCCCCATTTTACCCCCTCTGCGACGCTACCCGTCCCATTCTACGGACTCTCACACCACTTTTGACTATGACCGAGTTCGATCCCCGAGGTTCTCCTCGGGTTTGGGACGGTCGTAGGCGTATATTTCACTACTCATGAGTACCCTGAAAGGTGGGCCACTTTGCCAATCATCAGTCACTCCCTATATATGTACAGACTTGTTATTCTCTTGGATAGTTATATACACTAAGAGGTGTACTTCATATCTACTGTGTATTCACCTAGTTGTATTCACCAAGTTGTGCTTGAGCTCTGGTCTTTCGGCCCCGCCTCTCAACTGTTTCTACTACTATTAATTTTTTTTCCAACACCACACACACACCCCAGGAAGCAACCCGTGACAGCTGACTAACTCCCAGGTACCTATTTACTGATAGGTAACAGGGGCTTAGGGTGAAAGAAACTCTGCCCATCGTTTCTCGCCAGCGCCCGGGATCGAACCCGGGACCACACGATCACATGTACAGTGTGCTGTCCGCTCGGCCGCCGGCTCCGTATATACGCAGTGTATATACACTGAGAGGCAGGACAGAGAAGGCTGGGTAGATTGTGTATTTCTGGACTTCCAAAACCATATGTCGGGTTTCGTAAAGTGTTTTAATGTCATTCCTCTTGCTAAACAATCGGCAGGGTTGTCCTTGGTTGGGACATGTCAAAATTGGAAGCCTGCAGAAATTTCTCATATCTCAGCAACTCGATTGCTTGCGAATGTGGATCTATTATTATCATTTCTTACCTATTGTAAGTCAGTTTCATTGTCAGAGCAATAATTATACCTGTAATGTTTATGATAGACAGCGTTTGCTGTATGTGAACTGTTAACCGAGTGCCGGTAAGTAATACTGTCAATTAGAGGTAAAGTTCTTTTTTTAAGTGGAGCAACTGTTGCACGGGATGTTATTAAATGGCCTTCGAGGCCAATTAAGGTTCATCTAGTGTGTGTGTGAGCTTGAACTGACCATTTTGGTTACTGGTTTGACTCACTTCAACTTAAAAATATTGCTTAATAGTAGGTGTAAGTGTACATGTGAATGCATTTTGGCAACTGATTGATTCTGTCGCCAGGTGTTGAGTTTCGAGTTAATTCAGCATTTCACACCTGTGTCAGGTGTGTCCGTGGACACACACGACACAGGTGAAGATGTGGGAATCATCTCTAAAGGTGAGATGAGTGCCCCCACCCGCGCGGCTCTTTTCCTCAGATAGAATAATGTGTAGAACCGGATCCGTGTGTGGGTATGGGTAGAGAGGCTAAGGGGAGGTAAGTGTGGTAATAGGTGTGTGTAGTATATGTCCAAGAGTGTAATATGAAAATATACGTGTAAATAGCGTAGAGTTAAGCAGGGTATGTAGTTATGTATAAATAGTTAAATAATAATAGTATGTAGGATCGAGAAGGGTATGTTGAGGGTGGAGAGAGGGAGGCCCTCCCATGGACCACCCAGGAGCTTTGGCTGGGAGTGGTAATGCACCTCACACTCTCCTGTTTTTAAACAATATGTCTGTGGTATGTAGAAAAGGACAGATGATGGAGTGAAGTGTGTTTATTTTATCAAAAACGTATAACATTCTTACCATAGTCTCCCCCGCTACTGATCAAGGTAGTATTCAAGAGCGAGGTCATCAAAGAGGACATCCTAGTAAAGAAGAGCAAACTGAGGTATGCAAGGACCTACAAAGAGGTATATGTTCAGAGGAACATGACCAGGGACGAGATAGTAAGGGCAGCAGATGCAAGGAAAAGGCGCAGGGAGAGGGAAGGGAGCAAAGTAACCTCAGCCTCCAACCCAGCAATCCCAGAGGGGAGTGGGGAACCCCAATCCAGCAACTCAGGAACCCCAGGGGGGAATGCAACACCCCAGCCTACCAACCAATAGGGCCCCCCTATCCCCCAGCGCAAACCCTTCCTTGCCCCTGCACAATGCCCATCATAAAACCCAAATCCTCCCTCTCCCCTTACCCCAAGCTTTCCCAGCCCCTGATCTTCTTCCTTCCCCAAGCAGGCCCATGCGAGACCTAAGCCCTCCATCCCCCCACCCCACCTCCCCCAAACCCCTGTCAACTACACCGCAGGAGGGCGTGCCCTCTCTCCAAGCAATCCCTGCTCCCTCACCCCCAGGACTTCTTCCTGCCCCAAGCAGGCCTGAGCAAGACCTAAGCCCTCCACCCCCCACTCCACCTCCCCCTGAACCCCTGGCAACTACCTTACAGGAGGATGAGCCTACCCAAGTAGCAATGACCATGGAACAACTTCCTACACTTGTAGGGAGTGAGGGTGAAATTGGATATAAGAAAGTGAGCTTCAAGGTAATGTACTCAAACATTGATGGGATTACCAATAAAGCAAGTGAACTGGCAGAAAGGGCTCAGGAAGAAAATCCAGATGTAATAGGACTCACAGAAACAAAGTTGTCAGGAGTCATAACAGATGCTGTGTTTCCAAAGGACTACAATATAGTAAGGAAAGAGAGGGAAGGGAGAGGAGGGGGGAGAAGTGGCCCTGCTGATAAGGAAGGACTGGAGTTTTGATGAGATGGAAATTCCGGACTGTGACGGGTTCAGAGATTACATAACAGGAACTATAACAATGGGTGGACCTAAGATAATAGTGACAGTCATTTACAACCCTTCCCTAAATGACAGAAGACCTAGACAAGAGTTTGATAGGAACAACATGGCAACCAATAATTTAATAGAGAGAGCAGCCTCAGTTGCCTGCAGGAATGGCTCAAGACTCTTAATCATGGGGGATTTCAATCATGGAAAGACAGACTGGGAGAATGGGGACCCACATGGTGGTGCATATATGTGGAGAGCTAAACTCTTGGAAGTGGCAACAAGGAACTTTCTGACCTAGCATGTCAATGAACAAACAAGAGTGAGAGGCAATGATGAACCAGCTAGACTCGACTTGATATTCACCCTGAATGAATCAGAAATAAGGGACGTCAAAGTTGAAGCCCCCATAGGAATGAGTGACCACAGTGTACTGATTTTTGAGTACTTGGTGGAGGAAGGGATAACCTATCCAAGGATGGGATTGGAGGGTGTGACGATAATCTCCTTCAAGAGATTGAGCCTGCTCTTCCCTCCACAATTACGTCGTAACAAACTATATAAAACTACTAGGGAAGAAATGTCCAACAACGACAACAACATCTCCAAGGTTTGCCAGAGCGCAAAACGTTGCAGCCAGAGACACCTGTTCAGACTCAAACCGCCAAACTACCTGTTGATCGCTACCGGCTCCGCTGATTGGTCGCCGGCCGGGCTGCAACTGCACTCCACCCCCCCATACTACTTGATGTCTGGGGTCGCCACGACCTCAGACCTCAGAATATTCTGTGCTTTCGCAGTTACCACTCCTCCCGGCTAGACGTTAGCGTGTACTGAGAGAGGTGGTAGCTTAAAGCCAATATTCCAGCACCTCCCTTTAATTTTGTGTTGCACTTCTTGTTATTTTATCTTAACGTAACTTTTCATTGTGTCATTTAATTATTCTTATTATTTTGATTGATTGATTTTATTATAAGAATTTGTTTGTCCATTTTTTCATGTTTTGATTTATTTAACGTAATTAAAATTTCATTGTTAAAATTTACTTGTGTTTTGTGTGTCTTCTCCTTACCTTACCACAGACGAAGTTCCAGTTTTCTATTTTTTTTTATAACTATGTGACGAGGCCATACCCCTAGCCTTAAACAGCCGAACACCAACGCGTTACCGTCACAAGTTATATGGGGGCCTGTCCTAGGAGCTTCACTCAGGTACTGGTGCCAAGTGGTAATTTATGGTAAGCGTATTTAACTTTGTTAACGTAGCTTTACTATTTTTCATATTCAATTTCATTTTTTATAAGGTGCGGTGTATTGTGCATTACGAGAGTAACATATAGTGAAGGTGAGACAACTTTGGATTACGTGGTGACTGTAGGCCGCAGTCATACTCTTAATTGGTCATCTCTCCCTCCTTGTTATTACTCGTGTTTACCATCTATGTCCCTTGAATATTTCTCATTTCTGACAGATCATCATATTGGTACCCTGGTACTGTGGTCTGCCCCGGGTCAAGAGTACCCAATCTTCTGCCATCTGACTGTAGGAGGACAAAGAGGGCCATAGTTCCTCTAGCTCGAACTTTAGTTGCTGAATTGGGACCTCAGCAGCAGTTCTCGTCACCAGTTGACACCTCGCACCCCTACACGTCAGTCAGAGATGATGATACATACAACGGTAGGGAATTAGCTTACTTTTCAGTGCACAAAAGTTCGCTAATTCTGTAAGTATCATATTAAATTCAGTAGGAAAAACTTGCTTTATGTCCTATAGAGACTTGGCAAGGTATGCCTACATCCTTGGACTACCAATTTTACTTTTGAAGCATTTAACTGTTTCATTTGTTTTCGAAACTCTGTTTCATTTGTTAGTAGGATTTTCTTGCCCTTATCCTCTTACATGAGTACCGGTTAACTTTAATTGTTAAAGATCCCACAGGATAGGTACCAGTTGCCACGTTGTCCTGTTTCTGACATTCACTATTGAATATTCGTGTACCTTTATTTGCTAATTTCACCATGTTTCGTCTCCAAGCTTTCCGTACAAATCCAGCAGGTGAAATAGGGACTTTAAGTCGTGCCAAGAAGACTGAATTACAAACTCTTGCACATGAGTATCAACTAGAAGTTCCCTACCAAGCCAACAAAAATGACCTACACAACCTGTTGCTGGATTACTATTTAGAGCAAGGTAAGATAGACTCTGAAACTCATGAAACTTACTATATTGCAGAGAAAACTGACTTGGCAACGATGAAACTTAAACTAGAACTGGCCAAGATTGAACGTGAGCAGCAAAGGGAAGCCCGCGAACAACAAGAACGAACAGCTGCCATACGGAGGGAAGAACAAGAACGAGAAATCACCCTCAGAGAACGCGAAGCTGCTTTGAGGAGAGACGAACAAGAACGCGAGGCCGCCTTGAGAAGAGAAGAACACGAACGTGGACTCGCCCTCCACGAACGTGAGGTCGCCTTGCTCCATGAACGTGAGAGAGTACAGCTTGAAACAAAACAACGCGAGTTGGAAATACAACGCGAACATGACAAGCAACAAGCAACTCTGGCTCTAGAGTGTCGTCAACGTGAAATCGCCTTGGAAACTTCACACTTCACTCAACGCCAGCAAGCTACTGCCAATCTTCCCGTCAGTTTTAATATATCACATGCAAGTAAGTTAATGCCATCCTTTGTAGAAGCAGAAGTTGATGTGTTTTTCACCACCTTTGAAACCCTTGCTAATCAACTCAGTTGGCCTGTCGACCAATGGGCCACACTTCTCAGAGTCCATCTTACAGGTAGAGCTGCAGTCACACTCAGTACTTTGGCGTCTGAGAATGACTACCACACTCTGAAACAAGCAGTGTTGGACGCCTACCTACTTTCCACCGAAAGTTATAGAAGGAAATTCCGTGACCACCTGAAGGCAAGTACCACTACCTTCCTTGAGTTTGCTAACACGAAACGGAGGTATTTCATGAAATGGCTGGAAGCAGCACATGTCTCTACTTTTACAGAACTCGTCAACCTGATGCTTGTTGAAGAATTCTTGAGACGTGTGCCGCCTCCTGTCCGCCTCTACTTAGCAGATAAAGAAGAAATCGACTACCTGAAGTGTGCTAAGTCGGCTGACACTTACAGCCTCATCCACCGGCTGACACCCGAACCATCCTCCAGTAAGAAGTCGTGGTACAGTTACGAGAAGGTGAGCCCCGATCAAGCTGGTTCACAACTGTACTGCAAGTATTGTAGACTCTATGGACATACCATAGACAAGTGTGGTAAGTCTCAATACAAGGGAACCACTGACCAACAAAGACCCAAACCAACTCCTCCTAAGTCCGGTAAGCCTGTGATGAATGTTGGTGTTAATGTTAATGATCTTTCTCTTTTCAGTAACCACCTGTATACTGGAACTGTCTCTGCCAACGGTTCAAATCCGGAGGGACGTTGCAAATTGAAGATCTTGAGGGACACAGCGGCTCTACAATCGATCATCTTGAAGTCGGCTGTGCCCAACATCGTCTACACCGGAGAAACTGTCTTCATCACTGACCTCACTGCTACCACTCCATACCCTCTCGCCAGAGTCCACCTGGATTGTCCCTACGTGAACGGGGAAGTCCAAGTCGCCGTCAGGGAAAAGCCTTTTCCCATGCCTGGAGTGCAACTTCTCCTAGGCAACGACTTGGCAGAAGACCTGCAACCGACCAACCTGATCGTCATGGACAAACCCCAGGTGTGTAACTCTGTGCCACTAAACCCTATTCTAGAGTATGTTCCAGCAGAGGTTCAAGAGAGTGATGAAGTTTCTCCTCCGGTTCTCGTGACCACCCGTGCACAAGCCGCACGTCCACAGCCAGCTGACTCTACTGCTACCGCTGTCCCTCAAGACCCTCAGAAACTACCCCCGCATCTGACCAAGTTGGAGTTCCGTAAGTTGCAGAGGGAAGATCTTACTTTAACACCATTGTTTTTCCAGGCTGAGACTCAACCCGACAGTATTCCTGGGTTCTTCCTAGAGAACGACTTGCTCTACCGCAGATATAGACCCAGTAAACTGAAGGAGGAGGACGATTGGGCCAACATCGAACAACTTGTGATTCCCACCAGCCTGCGGCCCACTATTCTACACCTGGCCCACGGAGCATTCTCCCACTACGGCTTCAACAAGACTCACCATGGGATTCGTCAAGACTACTACTGGCCAGGTATGGTAAATAACGTCAAACAGTACGTAAAACAGTGTCATACATGTCAGATGGCAGGCAAACCGAACATCTCCATTCCCAGAGCGCCACTGATTCCCATACAGGTGCCTGCGGAACCTTTCCACAGACTCATAATAGACTGTGTTGGTCCTTTACCTCGGACCAGTTCAGGTAACGCCTACATCCTAACCATCCTGTGTCCTACCACCAGATTTCCCATAGCAGTTCCAGTGAAGAACATCACGGCTGCTACGGTTATCAAACATCTATTGAAGATCTTCACTCAATACGGATTTCCCAGGGAGATTCAAAGTGACTGTGGTACCAACTTCACCAGTGATCTCTTCAAAAGGACACTGGAGGAGTTCAACATCAAACAGGTATTGTCCAGCCCCTATCATCCTGCTTCACAGGGTTCTCTTGAACGTAGTCATCAGACCATCAAAGCACTCTTGAAAAAGTTTTGTAGTGAAACCTCGAAGGATTGGGATAAGCAGATTGACCTTATAATGTGTATTTTCAGAAGTCTCCCCAATGAGTCCCTAGGAGTATCTCCTTATGAGATGCTCTACGGCCGTAAGTGCCGTACTCCCCTTAAGGCTTTCAAAGACTCTCTCAGAGATGCCACCTTCAGTGAGCATCAGAATGTGCCCCAGTTTCTTCAAAACCTTCAACACATTCTAGAGAGAGTCCACCGTTTTGCCCATAATAATCTATTGAAAGCCCAGGAGAGAATGAAGACTCATTACGACCAGACCAGCAAGGTAAGAAAATTCAAGCCGGGAGACTTCGTCCTTGCCTATTTCCCTATCCCAGGTTCACCTTTACAAAACAGGTTTTCAGGACCCTACTGCGTCAAAGAGTGCAGGAATAATAACAACTACGTAATAGAGACTCCAGATAGGCGGCGGAAGACCCAGCTGTGCCACGTCAACCTCCTGAAGCAATATAATGGTACTCCTCCCACTGTCCTGACTAACTATTCTACCTTCACAGAACCCTACATCCACAGTGAGACCATCCCAGCTTCTCCTCCCGAAAGCACTGACAAGGAGTCAGCGCTTTCTAATTCCAAAATCCTTAATGATCTTCCCAAATGCTTTCAGGATAATAATCGTGCTCCTTTGCCCTATTCTAGTTCCACTCTCACCTCGTCAGATAAGCCCTTCATCCTCCATGTCGACGCCAGTGGTACCGACGTTGGTGGTGTCGCGATGCAACAACGAGGCGAGGAGAATACACCTGTCAGCAACTACTGCTACAAGGAACTACGGAACAATTGGCAAGGAACTACTCTTCCTCATCCTGAAGCTTCAGCACTTCACTCCACACCTGAAAAGTGCTCGGTCCACCATCAACACGGACCACACCACCCTACACCACCTGCAGCACGCCCACTTCCCATCTCAACGTCTTCTACTATGGGCTTGCTACCTGCAGAAATTCAACCTGGAGACACGCTATACCAAGAGTCTGACAACATCTTAGCCCATGATCTCTCCAGAGTTTATGAAGTAGAAGCGACTCCATCCATTACTCCACCACATAACGACGTACTTCTTCCAGAACCGCAGGCATCGGGGGAGAGTTGTGACGATAATCTCCTTCAAGAGATTGAGCCTGCTCTTCCCTCCACAATTACGTCGTAACAAACTATATAAAACTACTAGGGAAGAAATGTCCAACAACGACAACAACATCTCCAAGGTTTGCCAGAGCGCAAAACGTTGCAGCCAGAGACACCTGTTCAGACTCAAACCGCCAAACTACCTGTTGATCGCTACCGGCTCCGCTGATTGGTCGCCGGCCGGGCTGCAACTGCACTCCACCCCCCCATACTACTTGATGTCTGGGGTCGCCACGACCTCAGACCTCAGAATATTCTGTGCTTTCGCAGTTACCACTCCTCCCGGCTAGACGTTAGCGTGTACTGAGAGAGGTGGTAGCTTAAAGCCAATATTCCAGCACCTCCCTTTAATTTTGTGTTGCACTTCTTGTTATTTTATCTTAACGTAACTTTTCATTGTGTCATTTAATTATTCTTATTATTTTGATTGATTGATTTTATTATAAGAATTTGTTTGTCCATTTTTTCATGTTTTGATTTATTTAACGTAATTAAAATTTCATTGTTAAAGTTTACTTGTGTTTTGTGTGTCTTCTCCTTACCTTACCACAGACGAAGTTCCAGTTTTTCTCTTTTTTTTTATAACTATGTGACGAGGCCATACCCCTAGCCTTAAACAGCCGAACACCAACGCGTTACCGTCACAAGGGAAAAAGACTAAATTACCGAAGAGGAAAATATGATGAGATGAGGAATTTCCTCAGGGGAATATCATGGGAAACAGAACTTAGAGACAAAAATGTGCAGGACATAATGGATTATGTCACCCAGAAGTGCCAGGAAGCTGCAAACAAGTTTATCCCCATCCAAAAGGAGAAAAACGAAAAAAACAGAAAAAAACATGGTTCAACCAGGAATGCAAGGTAACAAAGCAACTGAGTAAAAGGACATGGAGAAACTACATAAATAACAGAACACCGGAGAGCAGGGAGAGATACCAGAGGGTCAGAAATGAGTATCTCAGAGTGAGGAGGGAAGCAGAGAGACAGTTTGAAAATGACATACCGAGTAAAGCCAAGACCGAACCAAAGCTGCTCCACAGCCACATCAGGAGGAAAACAGCAGTGAAGGAAGAAGTGATGAAACTGAGAAAAGGGGAGAACAGATACACAGAGAATGACAAGGAGGTGTGTGAAGAATTCAACAAGAGATTCCAGGAGGTCTTCACAATAGAACAAGGAGAGGCCCTGCATTAAATGAGGAGGAGGCAAGCCAAGCAACCTTGGAGGAATTTGACCTCACCAGTGATGAGGTCAAAAGGTGTCTGCTGTAGCTGGATGTGACAAAGGCTGTTGGGCCTGACAGAATCTCACCATGGATACTAAAGGAAGGTGCAGAAGCACTAAGTGTGCCACTCTTTATGGTGTATAACAGGTCACTGGAAACAAGAGACTTACCAGAAAGCTGGAAGACAGCTAACATAGTCCCAGTATACAAGAAGGATGACAGGCAAGAGGCACTGAACTACAGGCCAGTTTCCCTAACATGTATACCAAGCAAGGCGATGGAGAAGATCGGCTCGTAGAGCATCTGGAGGGAAATAACTTTGTAACACACCACCAACATGGGTTCAGGGATGGTAAATCGTGCCTCACAGGGTTAATAGAATTATATGACCAGGTAACAAAAATTAGTCAGGAAAGAGAAGGGTGGGCCGACTGCATTTTCCTGGACTGCCAAAAAGCCTTTGACACAGTACCCCATTAAAGGCTGTTAAAAAAGTTGGAGCATCAGGCAGAGTAAACGGTAAGGTGCTCCAGTGGATAAGGGAGTACTTAAGCAACATGAAACAACGAGTAACGGTGAGGGGGGAGACATCAGAGTGACAAGATGTCACCAGCTGGGTCCCACAGGGTTCAGTACTTGGACCCATCCTGTTTCTAATATATGTAAACGATCTTCCGGAGGGTATAGACTCGTTCCTCCCAATGTTTGCTGATGATGCAAAATTATTAACTTTTTCTTTGCTTTCATTTATTACCTCGGTTGCCTAGCCTCGCCATACTCCCTTACTCCATTGTATCTCAAAATGCAAATTATTACTTACAGTGTACCTGAGAGTACTTGTAAGCAATCTACCTCATTTTTCTTTTTTTGTTCATTTTGTGTTTGTTTTGTATAGTCTTGTTTATATATTATTTTCCCCCATTTATATGAAAATTCTATTTTGTAATTGCCATTCTTGCCTTGTTTTCCTACAACCAGCCTTTTTATGCAGACAAGTATAGACCCAGAACTAAACCTCTTATCCACTATCTTTTATTTTATTTATTTATTTATGCATATACAAGAATGTACATTGGGAATGTGAGAATACATAATATGGTAATTACAGTCTTGTAAAGCCACTAGTACGCTCAGCGTTTCGGGCAGAAACGCTATGACAATCATCACTTTAATGATCAAAATTGCAGATATTTTACAGCACATGATGTAAACAATGTATTAACACATAATCACAATATCTCTGTAATTAACTTGAATGTAAGATCTCTAAGCAAACACTTCAATGATGTTAGTGCCTTGATTGAAACTACTGACAACAAATTCTCTTTTATTATACTTACTGAAACGTGGTTAAAAGAGGATACTACTCAACTCTTTAACATGCCTAACTACTCAGCAATTCACATCTGCCGACCAATTCAGAGAGGTGGTGGTACTGCTCTTTACTATCATCAAGAACTAACATGCTTAAAAGTAATTAGAACTAGAGACTACTGTGGGGAGTATATCTTCGCCAGTTTCAGAGTCAAGGGTGCTGAGTCTGTCCTGACTGTGGGAGCAGTCTATAGAGTTCCTAACACTGATGTGTCCGAATTCAACTCTAACTTTAGAAATCTAATACTAGATAACAGACTGAACAGAAACCATCTAATTATTGCAGGGGACTTTAATATTGACCTCTGCGAGCCTGAAAACTCTACTGCTGCCAGCTTCCTCAACTGTATGAATTCCTGCTTCCTCATACCCTAGACCTACTAGAATCACTGATAGTACTGCCACGGCTCTTGATCACATCTGAACCAATATAATCTCTCCGCTTACTTCAGGTACAATCGTCGATAGCACTACAGACCATTACCCCACATTTCTCCTAACTAACATTAACAAACCACCTCTAGAGACAAGGGAGATAAGCTTTAGGCTGCACAATGAAACTGCCATAGGCAATTTTATAGCTGCTGCTGATAATGTCAACTGGGAGTCCGAATTAGGTAATATAGGGGACATCAACCTAGCAGTGCAATCTTTTCTTCAAATAACTCTCAGCCTTTATAACACCCACTGTCCTATGTTAACGAAACAAGTCACAACTAAAAGGCCAAACAATCCTTGGCTTACAAAAGGAATTCTTAAATCCATTAATAAAAAACATGACCTTGAGAAGAAGTATAGGTTAGGAATCGTCTCCAAAGAATTTTCAAAGAATTACTCGTCATTGCTATCTAAAATAATTAGAAGAGCCAAAACTAAATACTACGAAGATAAATTTACCCAAACAAAAGACAACATTAAAAAAACTTGGAGCACAATTTCACAAATATTGGGATCAAAGAAGAGTTTAAATAACAAACCAATACTTCTATCAAATAACGATGGTCAGCTTACAGCCTATGATACTGCTATTGAGTTCAATAGGTTCTTCTCTTCCATTGGGTCATCCCTTGTAAATGATATTCCATCTTCCAGTACTGATGTTCAGGACTATCTTACAGGTAACTATCCACAGTCTCTGTACCTAACGCCGGCAAATTCCACTGATATTAATGAGATAATCCTTTCCCTTAAAACCAAGTCTAGTGCCCTTGTGGAGATACCAACTTTAATTTACAAAAAAAAACTCCAGATCTTTAGCCGCTGCTATTGCATTGCTCTTCAATAAGTCATTTGAACTCCAAACCTTTCCAGATATTCTAAAAAAAAGCGAGAATAACCCTCGGTCCAAAAATGTGGTGACCTCACTGATGTTAACAACTACAGACCTATATTAGTCCTGCCAAACTTGTCAAAAATATTTGAAAAACTAATATACAAGCAGCTTTACTCTTATCTGGCCAAACACAATATACTTAGCTCTTGTCAATATGGCTTCAGACCCAAAAAAAGCACTAACGATGCACTCATTAGTATGATTAACTTGATTCATGCAGCTCTTGATAAAAATGAGTTCCCTGTTGGGTTATTTGTGGACCTGCGTAAGGCTTTTGACACTGTCAACCACCAAAACCTTCTTCTTAAATTACATCTTTATGGAGTCAGAGGTCACTCCCTGCAATACCTTCAGTCTTACCTTACTGACAGGCTCCAGTATGTTTCTGTGAATAATTCAATTTCTCCCACCCTACCCATCAACACTCGTGTTCCTCAGGGCAGCATACTTGGTCCTCTCCTCTTTCTCATCTACATTAATGACCTTCCAAATGCCTCCCAACACCTCACACCAATTCCATTTGCTGACTACATTACCTTCATTTATTCCAGTCCTGACCCCCTTGCTCTTAATGTCACAGTGAATACTGAGCTAAATAAAGTCCATCTTTGGCTAACTGCCAACAAACTCACCCTTAAATTTGACAAAACTTTCTATATTTTGTTTGGCAATAAATCCTCAAATCAAATAAATCTCAGGATAAATAATACCCAAATTTGTAACAAAATAGATGTCAAATTCCTTCGCGTTCTCATTGACCACAAACTGAATTTCCAGGGACACATTCTAAATATATCAAAAAAAGTTTCAAAAACTGTTGGCATTCTTTCTAAGATCAGATATTATGTACCTCGCCCTGCCCTGATGACGCTCTATTACTCCCTCATCTTTCCTTATATCAACTATGGTATTTGTGCTTGGGGTTCTACTATCCAAAATCATTTACGTCCTCTAATTACTCAACACAAAGCTACTATTAGGACAATATCCAACTCTGACCCCAGACATCATTCTGTACCCCTATTCAAATCTCTGAATATGTTATATATTAAGTCACAGCACATCCTTTCATGTGTATTATATATATATATATATATATATATATATATATATATATATATATATATATATATATATGTATATATATATATATATATATATATATATATATATATATATATATATATATATATATATATATATATATATATATATATATATATATATATATATATATATATATATATATAATCTTTGGACAACACCCACCAGTGGGCCTCGAACCCAGAAAGCACAACTACCTTCCAGTAGCTACCATAACTAGTACGCCTTAACCCACTACACCATCAGACCCTACAAAAGAAGTAGAGACTTCGAGATATATATACACCTCAAATATCTCCACTTCCCGAGGGCACTAGACAAGTGAGAGGTTACTCTGCGTTTTTCATCAAGCCACTGTCAATGTGAGAGAACTCGTGTCCATGCTATAAGCCTATACTTGCATAAACCACAAGTGAAGATTAACAATCTTTGGACAACACCCACCAGTGGGCCTCGAACCCAGAAAGCACAACTACCTTCCAGTACATTTCTTTTCACTGTTGGAGGTAATTCAAAAATCAATTCTCCAAAATTCATTTTTATTTCTAGTCTGACGCGACACTTGAGCGCGTTTCGTAAAACTTATTACATTTTCAAAGACTTTACACATTCACAACTGAATAGAACTTACATATCTCCGATTTGTTTATATCTACTTTTGAGTGAGGTGGATGGGGTGAGGTGGTATTTAATAGGGTATTAATTTCATCAGTACAAGACAGAACACGAAACAATGGGTATTGAAATGGAAGTGATTGTAGAAAGCCTATTGGTCCATATTTCTTGATGCTTCTATATTGGAGCGGAGTCTTGAGGTGGGTAGAATTTAGTTGTGCATTAATTGGCTGTTGATTGCTGGTGTTGACTTCTTAATGTGCAGTGCCTCACAAACGTCAAGCCGTCTGCTATCGCTGTATCTATCGATGATTTCTGTGTTGTTTACTAGGATTTCTCTGGCGATGGTTTGGTTGTGGGAAGAGATTATATGTTCCTTAATGGAGCCCTGTTGCTTATGCATCGTTAAACGCCTAGAAAGAGATGTTGTTGTCTTGCCTATATACTGGGTTTTTTGGAACTTACAGTCCCCAAGTGGGCATTTGAAGGCATAGACGACGTTGGTCTCTTTTAAAGCGTTCTGCTTTGTGTCTGGAGAGTTTCTCATGAGTAGGCTGGCCGTTTTTCTGGTTTTATAGTAAATTGTCAGTTGTATCCTCTGATTTTTGTCTGTAGGGATAACGTTTCTATTAACAATATCTTTCAGGACCCTTTCCTCCGTTTTAAGAGCTGTGGAAAAGAAGTTCCTGTAAAATAGTCTAATAGGGGGTGTTAGACTTCCCTTTAACTTACAAAATATTATACCCATTGTTTCGTGTTCTGTCTTGTATTGAAAGTTTATTTTCACCTCATCCAAAACTGTTGTAACATATCACCTCACCCAGATGCAGGTATAAAATCGAAGCTGTTTGAACTCTGTTCAGTTATAGTTGTGTGTGTGTAAAACTAAAGTTTTTGAAAATGTAATAAGTTTTACGAAACGCGTTCAAGTGTCGCGTCAGACTAGAAATAAAAATGAATTTTGGAGAATTTTTTTTTCAGTTATCATCAACTCAACAGTGAAAAGAAATATAAGAAACATAAAGAAAATTCGTGTTAGAATTATTAATCTTACTTTTTCGGTCATATTTAATAATATATATATATATATATATATATATATATATATATATATATATATATATATATACATATATATATATTTATATATATATATATATATATATATATATATATATATATATATATATATATATATGTATATATATATATATATATATATATATATATATATATATATATATGTCGTACCTAGTAGCCAGAACTCACTTCTCAGCCTACTATTCAAGGCCCGATTTGCCTAATAAGCCAAGTTTTCCTGAATTAATGTATTTACTAAAAATTTTTTCTTATGAAATGATAAAGCTACCCTTTTCACTATGTATGAGGTAAATTTTTTTTTATTGGAGTTAAAATTAACGTAGATATATGACCGAACCTAACCAACCCTACCTAACCTAACCTAACCTATATATATAGGTAAGGTTAGGTTAGGTAGCCAAAAAAGCTAGGTTAGGTTAGGTTAGGTAGGTTAGGTAGACGAAAAAACATTAATTCATGAAAACTTGGCTTATTAGGCAAATCGGGCCTTGCATAGTAGGCTGAGAAGTGAGTTCTGGCTACTAGGTACGACATATATATATATATATATATATATATATATATATATATATATATATATATATATGTCGTACCTAGTAGCCAGAACTCACTTCTCAGCCTACTATGCATGGCCCGATTTGCCTAATAAGCCTAGTTTTCACGAATTAATGTTTTTTAGACAACCTAACCTACCTAACCTAACCTAACCTAACGTTTTCGGCTACCTAACCTAACCTAACCTATAAAGATAGGTTAGGTTAGGTTAGGTAGGGTTGGTTAGGTTCGGTCATATATCTACGTTAATTTTAACTCCAATAAAAAAAAATTGACCTCATACATAATGAAATGGGTAGCTTTATCATTTCATAAGAAAAAAAATAGAGAAAATATATTAATTCAGTAAAACTTGGCTTATTAGGCAAATCGGGCCTCGCATAGTAGGCTGAGAAGTGAGTTCTGGCTACTAGGTACGACATATATATATATATATATATATATATATATATATATATATATATATATATATATATATATATATATATATATATATATATATATATATATGTTGTACCTAGTAACCAGAACGTCGTACTCGGCCTGCTGTGCAATGCCCGATTTGCCTAATGAGCCAAGTTTTCCTGAATTAATATATTTTCTCTATTTTTTTTCTTATGAAATGATAAAGCTACCCATTTCATTATGTATGAGGTCAATTTTTTTATTGGAGTTAAAATTAACATAGATATATGACCGAACCTAATCAACCCTACCTAACCTATCTTTATAGGTTAGGTTAGGTTTGGTAGCCGAAAAAGTTAGGTAGTTGAAAAACAATCAATTCATGAAAACTTGGCTTATTAGGCAAATCGGGCCTTGCATAGTAGGCTGAGAAGTGCGTTCTGGCTACTAGGTACGACATATATATATATATATATATATATATATATATATATATATATGTCGTACCTAGTAGCCAGAACTCACTTCTCAGCCTACTATGCGAGGCCCGATTTGCCTAATAAGCCAAGTTTTACTGAATTAATATATTTTCTCTAATTTTTTTCTTATGAAATGATAAAGCTACCCATTTCATTATGTATGAGGTCAATTTTTTTTTAATGGAGTTAAAATTAACGTAGATATATGACCGAACCTAACCAACCCTACCTAACCTAACCTAACCTATCTTTATAGGTTAGGTTAGGTTAAGTAGCCGAAAACGTTAGGTTAGGTTAGGTTAGGTAGGTTAGGTTGTCGAAAAAACATTAATTCATGAAAACTAGGCTTATTAGGCAAATTGGGCCTTGCATAGTAGGCTGAGAAGTGAGTTCTGGCTACTAGGTACGACATATATATATATATATATATATATATATATATATACATATATATATATATATATACTTATATATATATATATATATATATATATATATATATATATTTATATATATATATTTATATATATATATATGTCGTACCTAGTAGCCAGAACTCACTTTTTGGCCTACTATTCAAGGCCCGATTTGCCTAATAAGCCAAGTTTTCATGAATTGATTGTTTTTCGACTACCTAACCTACCTAACCTAACCTAACCTAACTTTTTCGGCTACCTAACCAAACCTAACCTATAAAGATAGGTTAGGTTAGGTTAGGTAGGGCTGGTTAGGTTCGGTCATATATCTACGTTAATTTTAACTCCAATAAAAAAAAATTGACCTCATACATAATGAAATGGGTAGCTTTATCATTTCATAAGAAAAAAATTAGAAAAAATATATTAATTCAGGAAAACTTGGCTTATTAGGCAAATCGGGCCTTGAATAGTAGGCCAAAAAGTGAGTTCTGGCTACTAGGTACGACATATATATATATATATATATATATATATATATATATATATATATATATATATATATATATATATATATATATATATATAACTGAAAACTCACACCCCAGAAGTGACTCGAACCCATACTCCCACAACTGGTATGTACAGGGACGCCTTAATCCGCTTTATGTCCGGTCGTGATGGTCAAGCGGATTAAGGCGTCCCTGTACATACCAGTTGTGGGAGTATGGGTTCGAGTCACTTCTGGGGTGTGAGTTTTCAGTTGTATATAGTCCTGGGGACCATTCAGGCTTGTTTGCATATATATATATTGGTGTATACTGGCAGCAGGTTTTCTTTCAAACATGTTTCATTGAATATGACCGCATATTCTGTATTTATTATTTTCTGGTTTAGGGCTTCTATCCCTCTAACTATTTTCTTAGCATCAGGGCTTAATTGGAATAGGAGTTCTCCAAAACTCATTTTCGTACTTTTAAGGTGAAGAAAAGAAGTGATTTACTATAGAGTGTATTACAGTTATTTGTATAATTTGCACGACGTTTCGAACCTCCATGGTTCATTCTCAAGTGAACAATCTTACAATACTAGTTGATTTTATACCCGCATTAGGTCAGGTGATAATACAATGAAGGTGAAAAACATGGGGGGATACATAAGGGATAAACATAGGGGCTGCAGAAGGCTTATTGGCCCATACGAGGCATCTCCTATCTAAACACAAAGATTAATCCAGTGTAATTGGCCTGTTATGTTGGACATTGTCTTCTGTGTTGGCATCGATATGTTCTTGTCTTGTCCTTACTCTCATGGTGGGTAGAGTAAATAGTTCCGTGATTTGGGTGTTCATGGTAGGTCGCTCTATTCTTAATTGAATTGCGGCAATTCACATAAGAATAGAGCGACCTACCATGAACACCCAAATCACGGAACTATTTACTCTACCCACCATGAGAGTAAGGACAAGACAAGAACATATCGATGCCAACACAGAAGACAATGTCCAACATAACAGGCCAATTACACTGGATTAATCTTTGTGTTTAGATAGGAGATGCCTCGTATGGGCCAATAAGCCTTCTGCAGCCCCTATGTTTATCCCTTATGTATCCCACCATGTTTTTCACCTTCATTGTATTATCACCTGACCTAATGCGGGTATAAAATCAACTAGTATTGTAAGATTGTTCACTTGAGAATGAACCATGGAGGTTCGAAACGTCGTGCAAATTATACAAATAAGTGTAATACACTCTATAGTAAATCACTTCTTTTCTTCACCTTAAAAGTACGAAAATGAGTTTTGGAGAACTCCTATTCCAATTAAGCCCTGATGCTAAGAAAATAGTTAGAGGGATAGAAGCCCTAAACCAGAAAATAATAAATACAGAATATGCGGTCATATTCAATGAAACATATATATATATATATATATATATATATATATATATATATATATATATATATATATATATATATATATATATATATATATATATATATATATAGATATATAAATGTACCATTTATTAGTATAAGGCTGTGTGCCCCATATTGACTCATTGCTAATATTGGTGAAGTGATCTATATATGCTGGAGTATTGAATAGTATATTTATGTGTACAGTGATTTACTGTGTTTATTGCCATTGAGGTAATTTACTGTGTTTAAGGCCAGTACAGTGATTTATTGCGTTTATTGCCATTATAGCGATTTACTGTGTTTATTGACAGTACAGTGAGCTACTGTGTTTATTGGCAGTATAGCGATTTACAGTGTTTATTGATAGTATAGTAATGTCCTGTGTTTATTACCATTGTAGCAATTTACTGTGTTGATTGCCAGAATTGTGTTTACTGTGAATATGAAGAAATCGGCGCTTAACGCCAGGACAACAAGTACAGAGAGAGTATACAGTGAGGGGGCGTGGCAGCTGGTTATGTACGGTGGAGGGGGGAGTGTTGCCATCGTGTAGTATTCCAGATTATGAAGAGGGAGTGATTTACTGCCATGTACTTCGTTGCCTTGTTGTTGATTCAGTGCTATAATACTTTAATATTTTAAGTAAAATACAAAACCACCTTCGCGTTTGTATTATCCCTCCATTACTTGTTGCTATTGAGATTATTGAGTCCATTGAAGGAGAGAGAGTGATTGAGATATATACCTGCCTGTTACCAGTTTTGATTTGTGTGCTGTCTGCCACTACTACCACAATTCTACAATGTCGTCATAGCAGGCGGCTTGACGTCTGCGAGGCACTACACATCAAGAAGTCAACACCAGCAATCAACAGCCAATTAATGCACAACTATATTCTACCCACTTCAAGACTCCGCTCCAATATAGAAGCATCAAGAAATATGGACCAATAGGCTTTCTACAATTACTTCCATTCAATACCCATTGTTTCGTGTTCTGTCTTGTGTTTGAATTTAATACCCATTCAATACCCATTGTTTCGTGTTCTGTCTTGTGTTGGAATTTAATACCCATTGAATACCCATTGCTGAAAGTTCGTTTTTCACCTCATCCACCTCACCCAAATGTAGATATAAACCTCGAAGATGTGTAAGCTCTATTCAGTTTCAGTTGTGTGTTTGTAAACTAAAGTCTTTGAAAATGTAATAAGTTTTACGAAACCCGCTCAAGTGTCGCGTCAGACTAGAAATAAAAATGAATTTTGGAGAATTGATCTTTGAATTACCATCAACAGTGAAAAGAAACATAAGAAAGATAGAGAAAATTCGTGTTAGAATTATTAATCTTACTTTTTCGGTCATATTTAATAATATTATATATATATATATATATATATATATATATATATATATATATATATATATATATATATATATATATATATATATATATATATATATATATATATATATGTCGTACCTAGTAGCCAGAACGCACTTCTTGGCCTACTATGCAAGGCCCGATTTGCCTAATAAGCCAAGTTTTCCTGAATTAATATATTTTCTCTAATTTTTTTCTTATGAAATGATAATGCTACCCATTTCATTATGTATGAGGTCAATTTTTTTTTATTGGAGTTAAAATTAACGTAGATATATGACCGAACCTAACCAACCCTACCTAA